>NC_056741.1:1999008912-1999036412 GCF_019279795.1 Protopterus annectens | reverse complement strand
TTACAAGCTCGACACTTCACAAGATCGACATTTAGAATGATGAGACCACAAGAACGAAACCGCAAAAACATGAAAGTTTACATGCCCGACAAACCACAATCCCGACAGTTAACAAAACAAAAAGTTCGTTGTTCCACACAACACACACACAGCAGAAGCACAGCAACAACCTAACAACCTACACTACACCTTACACACAACTATCTATGCACTAACCTTAACCCAAACCCTAACCCTAAGGTTCGTCACTATCGCACACTTACCTTACCCGCACCCAAACCCTAACTCACTTAATCTGCCCCTAACCCTCAAGTCCCTCACTATCGCACACTTACCTTACCCGCACCCTAACCCTAACTCACTTAATCTGCCCCAACCCTCAAGTTTCTCACTATCGCACACTTACCTTAACCGCACCCTAACCCTAAATCCCTCACTATCGCACACTTACCTTACCCATACCCTAACCCTAAGTCCCTCACTATCGCACACTCACCTTACCCGCACCCTAACCCTAAATCCCTCACTATCGCATACTTACCGAGTCGCGCTCACACGTTTCCCATGTCAGTGTTTCCGCTGTTGGGATTAAAGTTGTTGGTTATCTGCTCCGTCCGTCTTATGGTCTCGTCATTCATATATATATATATATATATATATATATATATATATATATATATATATATATAGGTTCAGAGGTTGGTATTAGGCTATCGGCCCTAGAACCTATACAAGCCTACTTGCACAAATCCAAATGACTGCAGTAAAACCACACAAGTAGCTCACCAAATAATCTAATAAAGTTGGCTAAATCCAAGACGTTTGCCCCAAAATGACCACTCTGGAAGTATTGTCCAAACAGTTTAATAAAGCACTTTTCATCTCCAATCATACAAAGACTTCTTCAGATAAACATTCCACCATAAAATCTTACTTTAAATACTCCCACACATATGCATGTGACAAACTTCAACCAATAAAACATCCTGTTTCTTACTAACACTAATCCATGTGATGTTTAAAAGTGCTGCTAAACCTCCCCATTTTTCCTTTATACATTTTACATTTTTGTATATAACTATGTATATATGCAATTCCAACTAAATACTGAAACCACATAGTTATGTACGTCTATTTAAACTTTTTAATTTCAATATACATAAAATAGAGTAAATTTCATTAATTCCTGGGTACTGGCAAGCATTTGTGCTTAATTGCCACAACAGCTCTAATCTTTCTAAATGGAGGCAATTGAGGTCACCTCTTCCATCTGTTTGTCTCTGGTCTATTGCTCGGTACTTAAACTTATGTTCAGGAGGTTCTGCAATGTGCCTAGCCAGTGCATTGTTTATTTTTCTCCATCTAATACTGTACAAATGTTCGTATACCCTTTCTTTCAGAGCCCTAGTGGTTTTTAAAATGTAAAACACTCGGCACTGTTGACATCTTGCTAGGTACACTATCATTTTAGATTGACAATTAAATTTCTTCCTGGTAAAGTATTTCCTAGCTTTAATGTGATATGTTTGCCCAATTTCCATGTGTTTACACTAGTTGCACATTTCGCATTTAACCATCCCGGGGTTTCTACTTATATCAAGGGCTTGATTTTCTAACAATGTTTTAATATTCTTCCCCTTTCTAAAAATAATTTGTGGGAGGTTGTGAAGTTTTTTACTAACAAAAGAATCACTTTGTAATACCTCACAATTCTTGTAAATAATATTTCTCAACTCCCAAGCGTCTATACTATATGGGGTCATGAAACTGTATTGTGAGTAATTTTGCACATTCCTATCATTGGCTATATGCATTGAGGTGTTATTTTCATTTACTAGTGTTCTTTCATGCCACAAAATTGGTTTATAGACTCCTCTGTTTCTTTTATTTTGTACTTCACCAATAAGTTGCTCAAGTAAGTCATAGGGGTAACTAACCTCTATTACTAAACATCTCTTTTACTTTTTCGCATTCTCAATAAAAGTCTGTTGTGAGACTCACCATTCTAACTGCTCTAACCAGCTGCCTTTTAACTACTGATCTTTTTTGGTAGTAAGGGTGGCAGCTGGTAAAGTGGAGGAAGCTGTTCGAATATGTCTCCTTTCAGAATATGGTACTAGTGTATCTACTGTGAGTTCTATCCTTTCATAGTTTAATATCTAGGTATGAAGTCTTATCTTTTCCATAGATAGATATCAACCTCAAAAAATCTGTAGTACTATTAAAATAGTTTAACACTTCGTTGGCTACTTTTTTGTCACCTTTGAGAATGACAAATATGTCATCCAAAAATGTAGTGTAAAACCAAACCTTTTCTTTGACGTGGAATTTAACAAATTAACTCATCTTCCCAATATGCCATGACTAGGTTAGAAAAACTTGCCCTGCATGGGGACCATAGCAACCCCTGTTTTTTGCAAATAGACATTGTTGTCAAAAATTATAAAGTTGTTACTTAAAATGATGTCTAACCCAATATCAGAGGTAGGGGGCCCAGTTTTTGTAGCCTATTAGACACCCACTCAATCCCTTCGTGGTGGGGTATGGATGTGTATAACTCCTTTACATCAATTGTCAGAAAGTTGAAATCTTCTTTAAATTCGATTTTGTTTACCTCACTTAGGAATGAACACGAGTCCTTGCAAATTTGGTTTTCTTGCCTAATATATTTCTTCGAAATAGAATTTACTACTTTTGCACTAGTGTACGTGATGCTGTTACATGTGTCTACTAGTTGTCTCATAGGAGGGTCTTCAATGCATTTATGTACCTTAGGCACTCCAAATAATAACGGGATTCGTGGTACAGCCATAGTTGTGTAATTATACATGAATATGTCAATTTTTGCTTCAATGAACAAATCGTTAAAGTAAGCCTTGATTCTAGCATATGCTACATTTAGCTCATTTCTTGATGCTTTCACATAAGTCTCACTCTCTAATAATTTTTTCATTTTGTATTTATAGTCCTCGTTATGCATGACTACTAGCCCCCCTCCCTTGTCAGGTTTCATAAACCTAAGTGGCAGTTTCAGCACCTCATGAATAACTTGCCAGTCTTGCTTTGTAATATTACATTCACTTCTTTGTACTTTTTTGCATTCTATACAATACCTAAAATCAGTTTTGCTCATTCTTTCAAATAAAGCCGCACTATATTGGGTTAGTTGAAGAACTTCTAGACATCATTTTAAGTAACAACTTTATAATTTTTGACAACGATGTCTATTTGCAAAAAAAACGGGATTGCTATGGGCTCCCCATGTGGGGCAAGTTTTTCTAACCTAGTCATGGCGTATTGGGAAGATGAGTTCATTTGGAAAATTCCACATGTCAAAGAAAAGGTTTACTTTTACACTAGATATTTGGATGACATTTTTGTCATTCTCAAAGGTGACGAAAAAGTAGCCGAAGAAGTGTTAAACTATTTCAATAGTACTACAGATTTTTTGAGGTTGAAATCAAGCTATGGAAAAGATAAAATTTCATACCTAGATATTGAACTACAAAAGAATAGAACTCACTGTAGATACACTAGTACCATATTCTGAAAGGAGACATATTCAAATAGCTTCCTCCACTTTATCAGCTGCCACCCTTACTACCAAAAAAGATCAGTAGTTAAAGGTTAGCTGGTTAGAGTGGCTAGAATGGTGAGTCTCACAACAGACTTTTATTGTGAATGCTAAAAATTAAAAGAGATGTTTAGTAATAGAGGTTACCCCTATAATTTACTTGAGCAACTTATTGGTGAAGTACAAAATAAAAGAAACAGAGGAGTCTATAAACCAATTTTATGGCATGAAAAAACACTAGTAAATGAAGATAATACCTCAATGCATATAGCCAATGATAGAAATGTGCAAAATTACACACAATACAGTTTTGTGACCCCATATAGTATAGACGCTTGGGAGGTGACAAATATTATTTACAAGAACTGGGAGATATTACAAAATGATTCTTTTGTTAGTAAATCTTCCCAACCTCCCTCAAAAAATTTTTAGAAAGGGGAAGAATATTAAAACATTGTCAGATAATCAAGCCCCTGATATAAGTAGAAACCCCGGGATGGTTAAATGTGAAATGTGCAACTACTCTAAACACATGGAAATTGGGCAAACATATCACATTAAAGATAAGAAATACCGTACAAGGAAGAAATCTAATTGTCAATCTAAAATGATAGTGTACCTAGCAAGATGTTAACAGTGCCCATTGTTTTACATTGGAAAAACCACTAGGGCTCTGAAAGAAAGGATATACGAACATTTGTACAGTATTAGCCAGAAAGAATTAGACAATGCACTCAGTAGGCACATTGCAGAATTTCCTGAACATAAGTTTAAGTTCCCAGCAATAGACCAGATACAAACAGATGGAAGAGTTGGCCTCATTTCCCTCCTGTTAGAAAGATTAGCACTGTTGTGGCAATTAAGCACAAATGCTTGCTAGTACATATGAATTAATGACATTTACTCTATTTTATGTATATTGAAATTAAAAAGTTTAAATAGATGTACATAACTATGTGGTTTCAGTATTTAGTTGGAATTGCACATATACATAGTCATATACAAAAATGTAAAATGTATAAAGGAAAAATGTGGAGTTCTAACAACATTTTTAAACATTACATGGATTAGTGTTAGTAGGAAACAGGATGTTTTATTGGTTGAAGTTTGTCACATGCATATGTGTGGGAGTATTTAAAGTAAGATTTTATGGTGCAATGTTTATCTGAAGAAGTCTTTGGAGACAAAAAGTGCTTTATTAAACTGTTTGGACAATACTTCCAGAGTTGTCATTTGAAGGCCCACGTCTTGGATTTAGCCAACTTTATTAGAATATTTGGTGAGCTACTTGTCTGGTTTTACTGCAGTCATTTGGATTTGTGCAAGTTTGTTCATTCTCTTTTTTTCTTTGTTTGGACTATACCTTTTCAAGCCTAGCCATAACATTTCCCTATATATATATATATATATATATATATATATATATATATATATATATATATATATATATATAAGTTCTGTGTATCCCTAGCCTTTTTGTCTGTTAGTTATTCAAGTTCCTTCAGTCTGGCCACCACACTCTTTCAACTTTAAACATCTACATGCCTTCTTTGTCAAATGTCAATAGAATTGTTGGAAAATAATTTCATATTTTATTCAGCCCCAGATGTACTCCTTAATCACATACACATTCATAAACTGCAGTCTACCTTCACCTTCAGGAATGCATGGATCATGCAATCCCAAATAAAACCAAGACCCAATCCTCCAAAGGCAGACATCCTGTCTGGTGGACCCCAGCCATAAACAAACTATACAATAGAAGGAGGAAGCTACTAAATGATAGAGCAAAATCCCAAAAAAGAGAAGGCATCTCTGATCAGTATTACCAAAAAACTGCGGGCACTCATAAAATCGTCTAAGGCCAGCTTTGAGAGAAAAATTGCACAGGACACTAAGGATAATCACAAGGCTTTCTTTAGTTATGTTAGAACCTGGGTGGGAATTCCCAGATATTTTCAGAATTAGTCCAAAATGACAAAAAATACAACGAACCCACAGACATTGCCAACATCCTAGCTGACAGGTTCAGTGCAAATTTCTCCCCCCCTCCCCACCAAAAGGGCAAATATCTATCCCAGCAGAGTGCTGCCCCCCTGACATCTCAGATGCTCAGGTAAGAGCCGCCCTCTCCAAAGCAAAAAACACAGCATCAATGGGACCAGACGGTGTCCTGGGCTGCGTCCTACATGAACTGCAAGAAGAGCTAAACCCAAGCATAAAACTACTGTTCAATCTCAGCCTTACTACAGGATATGTACCCAAAGAGTGGTGTACAGCAACAGTGGTCCCTCTCCACAAAGGTGGTGCCTCAACGGATCCTGGAAACTATCGCCCCATAAGCCTGACTAGCTTGGTCTGCAAAGCTATGGAAAAGATCATCATGGACCTCATAAATAAACATATTGGGGACCTACAGACACTGGATCCTACCCAGTTTGGCTTTGTTAAGGGCAGATCCTGCCTCTTATACCTGGTTGATTTCTTTGAAACAGTCACCAAGGCCATTGATGACGGGAAGGTTGTCCACACAGCCTACCTGGACCTCACAAAAGCCTTCGATACAATACCCCACTCGGGCATTATAGATAAGCTCACCAGCTTAAATATAAACCCCTATGTCACTAGATGGGTTGCAAACTGGCTCAAGGACAGAATCCACATGGTTAGAATTGCTGGAGCCATGTCAGACTCCAAACCAGTTACAAGTGGTGTCCCACAAGGCTCAGTCCTGGGACCTCTCTTGTTCAGTATATATTTCTTGGAGGTACAGGCCAACACGGAAGGACTGTGGCTGACCAAGTTCGCAGATGCCTGCAAACTGGGCACCATAATCGACTCTCCAGATGGCACAAGCATCCTCCAAAAGGGCCTCATAGAAACAGACAACTGGTATCAGAGCCATGGCCTCAAGCTAAATGCCAAAAAGTGTATAGTCATCCCCTTTGGCAAAAACAAAGTGCCCACAAATTACCACATAGGTGGTAATCCATTAAGTACAGAAGAAGTAATTAGGGACCTGAGGACATAAGTTGATAGCAGTTTCTCATTTGACAACCATGTGGCCAAAATGGTTAGAAAAACATTTTATATAGCCCACCTAATCATGAAGGGATTCACATCTAGATCAGGGGAGGTCATTGTGCTTCTTTACTCATCCCTCATCAGGCCTATAATTGAGTACAATGCCCCTTTTGGGATGTACCTTACCAGACACCTGCAGCAACTGGAAAGACCCCAAAAGTACCTCACCAAGAGGATCAAAGGGCTCAAACAGATGCCATATGCTGCCCGGTTAAAGAAACTCCAGCTCTACTCAGTGGCATACCGCCTGTTCAGGGGCGATCTGTGCCTGACGTATAAAGCCATGTCCAACCCAGAATTAATGGACTGCTGCACCTCAGAAAATCCAAATCCCATCGAGCTACGTGCTCGAGAGACTTGAACCTCAGCACTGAAATAAATAGGACATGCTGGAGGGACAGATTCATAACCCAGAGGCTCCCTTCACTCTGGAATAAAATCCCTGTCCAGGTTAGGCAGAGTCCCTCATTGACTCTCTTCAAGAGGAATCTTGATGAGTGGATGGGAGATTGTAGGTTTAACCCAGGTATCACTTCTGTGTCACTGTTAGACAGAGGCACAGTATACTAACCTCGAAAAAGGGCATAGCAAAATTAATTTAAAATGGGTGGTGAAAGCCAAACACATTCTGGCTAGGCTTATAAATGCCCTAGGGCAGATAGCTTAGTATGAACCTATGAACCTATGAACCTATGCTGCAGTGTGACTCCCAAAATGTATGACTTCTTAATCTATGTTGAGTTTCTTCTGTATATATCTTTCCAATTTGCTAAAATTGTCATAGAACTTACTAATTTTCATACCATGACACAAGCTGCAAAAATATTTGTTAGTTACCATATTTTTGATATTACTTGTCAAAGGCAAATTATAAGGTCTTCCTAGTGACTTTCTCTGAACCTTGGCCTAAATGGTGTTTTGATTTAACAAAATATAGAGATTGTTCCTTCTTTCCTCTCAGGCACTACTCTCAGTCTTAAATCCTTCCTACTTGCTTTGCCTTCCAAAGTTATCAGGTGCTGCTCAATATTTGTTAATTGTCTAAATATATCTATTGTTTTCACAGAAGCATGGTATTATACTGATCATGATGAAATTCTGAATCAAGCATTTCACAACCATGACTTTTTTTTCTTGTTCACATATCCATCTATCAAACCTGATCAATTTCTCAAGTCAAGCAAAATCCATTCCAAAGTTTTAGGACTATCCTTCATATTGAGTAATAACAAATTATTCACTTCACTATCATCATTTTTCTATCAGGTTAAAGTCTCTCAAACTGTCCGTTCTCCATTTCTTCTTCCAGTATCACATATTCTCATATTTTTTACATTTTTTCTCCAACTTAATTTACAGATGAGTACTCTCAGATTCATGATGAATGTTTGATTTTAAAAACTGTACAATATACATTTTTTTGTCTTGTGTGAGAGCATATCTAGAGAAGACATCTAATTGCATTAAGCAAAATGAGATCAATTGTACATTGTACGTTCTCAATAGATCATTTTAAAAATCTCGATTAAGGCTGAATAAGAAATACAGTCCTGAAAAGAGAAACACATTCCCCTAGATTTAATAAACTCCATATAGGAATAGCGTTATTCCTACATGGAGTGAATGGTGTCTGTGTCTGCATCTCCTTCTTGGCAGTGAGCCTTGAATATTAATGAAGGCACTCTACTGAGTCGAAGCTTTACTACACGGATACTGAATGAGTGCTAGGGGATGTGTTACAGTGCTTGCAGATCTGTAGCACACCCTGTGCTCTCTCAAAATGCCACACAGCACTAAAACAATAAAGAAAGTGCCCTCAGGCACTTATTTAGGAATGTGAAGTGTAATGTTATGTAAGGGGGTGTATTATACAGTATCCGTAACACACCTCCTACATTGTGAAAGTGGCGTACTGCACTAAAACAATAAGGAAAGTGTCCTTGGACACTTATTTAAGAATGTGAAGTGTAATGTCATGTAGGGGGTGTGTTACAGTATCTGTAACATACCCCACGCATTGTGAAAGTTCCGTATGGCCCTAAAACAATAAAGAAAGTGTCCTCGGACACTTATTTAATAATTTGAAGTGTAATGTTTAATTTTAATTAATGGTTAAATTTTTTTTATTTCTTTTTCTTTAAAGTTTAAGTATAGCTGAGTGAGTTAGCGTGGTGTGGTGCTTTGCTCAGCAGTGCTTAAACATATCGAGAAGCTATATAAAATGTATATCTGAAATCTTCACCCTCAAGTTAGCTGAGTGGTTAGAATCATGGCTTTATGTGCAGTTGGTGCACAATTTGAATTTCCAAACAGACTGTTCGGCTTTTACATGGGAAAGCCTTTTTATAATAATTTTTATTTTATTTATTTATATAGTTATTGATATGTGTTAACCAGGGTAGAGTAGCTGGTCAAGAATCCCAGTGTTAGTGGAGATTTGATGTGAAAACCACCATTTAAACACAAGCATCTGATACAGTACAGTCACATCCCAAGATAACATAATTAGCACATGGGGAGGGCATGTCAAGTAAAATACATACACTTAATAATAATAATGTATAAATAATGAGTAATTAATATCCAATGTTTATTTTTAAATGAAACATTTTGTTTGCCCTTAGCTCAGTTTTGCTAAGCACTGCTAAGCCAAGCTAAGCAATGCTTAAACAGGACCTGTCTGAGCAATACTTAGTAATGCTTAGCTCTACTTAGCCGGTTTAAGCATTGTTAAGCAGTCCCATTCTAAGCATTCCTCAGCTGAGCTAAGTGGATTTGCCACTTTCAGCACTGCTCAACTCAGCTTAGCGGGTTTGTGCACTGTTGAACTGTGCTTGACATTTTTATAAATGGTCCAATGGCGGAAAAAAGCGAGAAAATGGCCTTATTTAAACTGCACAGGTGGGAATAAATGGATAACCTGTTAGACTTTGATCTGTGCAGAAACTATGGCAGGTGCTGGAGAGGGAACTTGCTTTTGTGCACAGTACTGGGGCATGTTGGAATCCAGGGTCATGGATGGGGTCCTTCTTAAGAACCATGATGCTAGACTACTGCAGGGTCAGTACCAGGGCTCAGAATACAAGTCTGAGGCCTGGGACCTTCTGACACATGAGCTCACCAATGCCTCTGGCATCCCAGTGAGCAGTTTTGTCATCATTATGATGACCTGAAATGGAGGAAGGGGGTGCTCTTGGCCCAATGTATCCAATATGCTCGGGCCCGGAATGCTCCAGAAGTTTGTAAGTATATCAACTGGTGATTTATCAAATTGTAGATGAGTATCTGATAGGCAGGTAGGCATAATGGTGTGTTTTTCCCCCACAGCTGCAGAGGAGAGGGCTCATAACATTGAGGCCCACTCTGGACATCTGGCGAGGCTGCACCAACATTGTAGTGAGTATAGATCTAACTTGCATTATATAGTACAATAAATAAGAAAGTGTAATTGTTTACTGCCATTAGGTATAGTGTGTACTGAGTGTACTGAATAAATGTGTTGTTAGACCAACATTGATATAAGTGACTAATGCCAGGTACTGTGTAATATAGGTGAAGGCAGCAAACAAGCTACTATTGATGAAATAAAGCCAATACTGTAGTAATACTGTGTAGGAATGAATCTGGTAATAAAGTACATTCTACTGTGAAAGTAATAAATAACATTCAGTCATCATCTACAGAATATGTAGTACAACTGAATTTAGAATTTCTGAATGTAATAAACCACTGTGTCATGTCATCCTCAATAAAACTTATTGCCACAAACTGTTGTGTTTAATCTGGTCTGATGTTGAAGAAATACAATTGAACAGGTGCTACACAGCAAATATGAATACAAGAGTATGAAATGAGTGAGGTTTGTCTGATAACCAGCTGTCATGCAAAACTGTAGATGTGGAGCTGTAAAACAAGATACAATGAAATTTGATATATGTTCTGCACTAAGATCTGAAACTTGAGTAGAAATGTGTAATGTATTATAGTGTGTCCCCTGCAGCATTTTCTTGTGTTAACCTTTGCATCTCAGCTATATCTAGTCCTGAATGTAGGTATGCTGATGCAGCCAAGTATGAGACTGTAATAGGTGAACACTGCAAATATATGATGTGCAAATGTTTATGGGTTGGGTATGCAACCCAGCACCCTGCTATGGTCTGTACAGATCACACATATTCACATCAACTAGGGGTTAAATGTGTACACCTGCATTCAAAGTGTTAATACACAGTTCACTAACATGCATGAATCTCAGGCATGTATGTCAACTGTCACTACACTCTTTTGTGACACTTCACTTATAGTACAATCAGGATTTGTAACCAAGTGAATTTTAGGCACAAATCAGTCAAGCTGCACACAGTAGCTCAGTGTGATAAGAAATAGATATGTTGTTCACTTTTGCCACATGGACCATGGTTTGAATGCAGGGACTGGTACTAAGATGTGTTTATAGCTACACACAAGTAATCCTCACTATTTGTAGAAACAGTCAGGTAGTCCTAACAGATATTTTCTCCACAGGGAATACAGGTAAAGATATGTTTGCATTAGCTGTATGAAGGGTATACTAATAAACTGTGTACAAATGTTCCACTGTCCAACCCCATGCCTACAAATGACAGCAGGATAGGTATATACACCATGAACTTTTCCCAATACATGTTTCTCAAGTGTCATGCTATCATGGCTAGTGATCACTTTTGCCAATAACCTTGGGACACAGATATAAATCCAGTTGAAGTATGCCAGTAGCAGCCTCACACAACATTAGTGCAGGGTACACCTCCTTAGTCATATATGTAACCCTGACATGTACGAGTCCCCTCTAGTCATGTACCTAGAGTTCTCACAGCTTGCTCCATACCATTCCAGGTCAACAGCTTAACAGGTATGTGCATACTACAGTAGCTATAGGCATCGAGTAGATGTAAAGTGAGGTTAGACCTGTAGAGTACTGAGCAGTACAGTTGTGAAAAATATAGCCTATACAGTTGGTAATGGACTGTTCCCCCCATCCCTTATCTGCATCACTAATTATTATTCATATACAATGGGTATATTGTTCTTAAAACCTAATGTTGGAACTTGTGCTGTATTATTGTTCATACATTTCAAGGGTTGCATACTAAAATACCTTGTTCAAATTCCACTGTTGGTGGCTTGTTGCCAGAACTGTTGCTGGCATGCTGTTACAATAATGACTGTTATTCCATTTACTCATGTGTTCTGTTTGCTATGCAGTTTTTTCAGTTCTGTTGTTCTGGGTTAATTGGAACACCCAAGCATGCTGTTATAACTAATGCTGAAATATTTTGTTACTAACTAACCAATACACTTTGACAAACCTCAACACCATAGCACTTTTGGATAGGCAGATCCCAGCAGATCTTCCTGTCTCACCTCATCTGGCCACAGCACCAGGTCCCAGCATGTCTAGCACCCAACCTGGAGCTGCCTCATCCACTGGCCCTGCACCAACATCTGGTGGAACTGCCTCAAGAGATGCCCCCAATCCTCCCCTGTGCATGGGCACAGAGAGGACCCTATCACCCAACATCAGTTCCAAGGTATGGTGTGCAGGGTCATCCAGCAGGATTTGGATGACCACCAGCGCCAGGCTGAGGACAGACTGGCGCACTATGAGGGGCAAGCTGGCATCGTCGTCCAGCCTCCAGCACAGCCACCTTCGGGGCCATGAAGGGGCAGTGATGACTGCACATGTGTGGGGAACCTCAGTTCCACTATTTCCATCTGGGGTCACATGGTCCTCTGATTCCCAACCACCCTCTCTGTCCAAGGTGTTTACCCCCCTCATGTCATACACCACCCCTGTCTGCTCTCTTGTCTGTCTGCAAAAGCAACCTCTCCTACTCAGCTTACCTCCCCAAACATACCTACAACCCTTCCCCAACATCCCACTCTCACCTTAAAAAAAGGGTGGGGCATGTGTCCCCTCTAAAAAAAAATCTCATCCCATACATAGCTCTCCATTTTGCTCCCATGTACACTAATCTTAATCAATTTCCCCATGAATTACTCAACATATTTATGTCGCCCACACCACTCCATGTGGGGTGAGAGGCTCTAAATTCCATATTGTCCACATCATGCACAACTATTGCTGAAGAAGAAATGGAGAGCTATTGCCCTTTCCTACACCCGTCCTGCACATCCCTATCTGCTTTCATAATGTTTTCCCTCTGCTTGCCCATATTTCACCACTTTCCTATCACCCCTTTTTTCTATTCTTTTTTGGAAATAACATGGGTTTAAGTGAGAATAAGTGATGCTAAGCAAAGCTAAGCAGACCTAAGCACTGCTTGGCATCGTAGAGTATTGCACAAAACTGTGCAAACCTGCTTTAAACTGCTTAAAACTGCTTTAATCACTCTAGCTCATTCAGGCACTGTTCTGCCCAGCAACAAAATAACCAGCACTGGTAAGTCTCAAACCAAGGACCCTGTGCTTTAGAGCCAGAGCAACACACCACTAGGTCAAATTAACTCTAGGGAATTAGGAGTGCGTTTGGAAACATATCATGCAGTAGTCATATAACAGTAGGGAAAAAATGACACCACTGCCAGGTATTGAACACAGTACCAACTGAACTACAGTCAAAGACACCACTACACCAACTCAGTTCTGGTGAGTTAATGCATTTTTTCCAAATATATCATGCAGTACAGTATTGTAAAATTAGGGAAAAAAGATACTGCTTCCAGGTATTGCAGGTAGGACCTTGTCAACTACAGAATACTGCATTACACCAGTAGGTCAACTGGGCTCTAGAGAACAACTTGTTTTTACAAATATATCCTGATTGTCAGTGACACAATACTCCTATAGGTTCATAGGTAGGTACTAGGCTATCAGCCCAAGGGCCTACGTAAGCCTATCAAGCAAGGTTCCCTGGCTTATGCCACCCAAGAAAGTTATTTTCCTGTACCACTGTCAAGCAGAGACACAGAAGTGATCCCGGGGTGTATTTCCTAATTCCCATCCACTCATTAATATTTTTCTTGAAGAGTGCTAATGAAGAACTTTGCTTGACATAGATGTATGGGAAGTCTCTGGGACAGGAATCTATCCCTCCAGCATGTCGTATTTATTGTGGTGACAAAGTTTAGGTTCCTAGAGCATGTAGCTCAGAGGGATTGGGATTTCTTTAGGTGTAGCATGTCCAACAGCTCTGGGCTGGACATAGTTTTATATGTTAGGCAGAGATCACCTTGGAATAGGCGATATGCTACAGAGTAAAGCTGGGGTGGTCAGTGTAGGGCATTTGTTTGAGGCCAGTAATCCTCTTTGTGAGGTACTTATGTGGCCTTTCCAGCTGCTGATATATATATATATATATATATATATATATATATATATATATATATATATATATATATATATATATATATTGGGAGAAATCACAGTGTACATTTTCTATGGTTACCACCTGTCCCACTTTGCGAAAGACAGTCCCTCTTTGGGCAGTTGTGTACTGCCAAAAAATTGACAAAATGGCTAATACCCTCAGAGATTAGGACAAAAGTTATCCCTATATGTTATGTAATACTTGCATAAAACAGTTATTCTGTATCTGAAACACCTAATTGTTATCAGAAACAGAATAAACAATTAAAATGCTACAAGAAGAAGCTTTTATTTAGGCAAAAAAGTAAAGTTATGTCAATTGTACTGGCCATGGGCATGATTTGTCCTGCAAATTATGATGTTTGTACCAAAAATGTCCCAGTTTGGGCATTTGAAAAGGTAGCAACCCTAACTTGGGCCACTGATGTAGACAACAAACCAGTACACAGACAAATAAATGCTGCTGCTGGATGTACAGGAGGCCTACAATATCAGGTACAGCTGACAACTACACAGACTGTTGCTGAATGAACAATCAGGTACACCTGACAATTACACAGACTGTTGCTGAAGGAACACAGTTCTGCCACCTACTTATGGCAGGTTTGTCATAAAACCTAATCTGTGTGATGACATACTGGTAATGCAGTGCACAGTAGGGTTAAAAACCATGACAGACATCTCAGTGTCACACGTCATATCCATCTGAACATACATGTCCATGCCATTGCATGCACATATGTCTTACAAATACACCTGACATAATATAATATATTAGAAATAGGTCATATTAATATATATTATGATAATATAATATGATGATATATTATCATGATATATATATCTATATATATATATATATATATATATATATATATATATATATATGTATATATATATATATATATATATATATATATATATATATATATATATATATTAATACATACATATATATATATATATATATATATATATATATATATAGTATTAATATATAATATATATTAATATACTATATATAATTTATCTCTCACATTCCTAGCATGTGTCACATCTGGTCACCCACAGTCTAGGCCCACAGCCCAGTCTGTGGCACAACTACATACATGTCAATACAACATAGGAATAACTGAACCATGTGATGTCCAGAAAAACTAGGACTCCCAATGAGGTCACTGCCACCACAGTAGCACATTAAAGGCCTGCAGGGTGGGACACATTTCACAATTATGAATATGTGTTCTAAATATTGCTTACCACTCTCTGGATAGCACTATTGTGTAACATATGTACCAGAAGCACATGCTTCACCTGGACTGTTATAGGTACCCTCAAGCAGGCCATGCTGTGACAGAACAGCTGACACTGCTCCCTCACTGACAGTAACAGCTTGCTGTCCCCCAATGTCTTCACAATCCTTAGTCTGACTCTTGGCCAGAATGCAGCAGCTGCAGCCTGTTACACATGCATCAGTATGTCCAGCTACCTGCTACAGACCTAATATACCTCCCAAACACCTAGAACAGAACATCCCCGCAACACCCATACATCAAAGTTTGGGGGGTGCTCATGTGAAAGGGACATGTGTCACAGTCTCCCCCTACAAACATACACAGCTGATAGAACAGCATCAACTGTAGCAGCATGCACATTCAGATAAAAAGGATCTATGACACTCACATCTGCCTTTCTCCTTACTGACCCCAACACAGATTTTTTGACAGTACGCTGCTACAGAATCTGAAAGTCTGTTAACAATGGGCAGACATAGCATGCAAAACTGTTGACATACATCAATTCAAACAGTGGACAGTATTTCTACCTACCCTCTGTAAAGCAGGCAAAGGAACAAGTCTGTCACCAAAGGTGTTGTAAGTTAAAGTTAAACAAAACTTTATTAAAATAATTAAAACACTGGCTTGGAATGAACCTGGATAAGCGCTTTCGGTATAAAGCGTTTTCAAATCCTTGATAACCAGGCATTAAGCACCCATTTAAGAACATCAGAGAGCCAATTGCAACTGAACTAGTAACTTTCAATCAAGTACTTCAAATCATACACACCCACTAGAGGAGATGTTATTTCATCTCCTTCCTTTTAAGCCTTTTCCTTTTAGTATAGGCTTTAAAGGAACTACACCATTTAGTCTCAGTGGTTGATCAGCTCACAAGTTCATAATCCATATGGCTTCTTCAATTTCAGTTTGATTAAATAAGCAACCACCTCATGGTATGTCATAAACTCGAGGTAAAGCCATAAATTTAAAGGAATGTTCTTTGTTTGCACATAAGTGACTGTATAGAGCATTCATTTCCACTTTGTTTTTAATATCTGATTGATGTTGAAGAATACGTTCTTTGAACATCCTATTAGTTTTGCCTACGTAGTAGACTGAACATGATGTACGTGTTGCTATGTAGATAATAATTTTACTTGTACAGTTTGCATAACCATAATAAGAGAATTTATTCCCTGTAGTAGGATGCACAAAGTTATTAGTGGTGTTGATTAATGGTCATGCCTTGAAAAATCCACATCTAAAGGTGCCTGTTCTTCTATGCTGCTGGATATTCATGCTCATTCCCATCATTTGCATTGGCTTCATTGTTATAACATAACAGTCTTTTGAGATTCTTTTTGTTTTTAAACAAAAAACTGGGTTTGTTTCCAACTATTTCTCTGATTTTACTGTCTGAGGTTAAAATCGGCCAATATTTCCTGATAATTTGATAAATAGCAGAGTTATCTGTGCCATAGTAAGTAAACACCTCAAATTGTTTTTCCCACTCTGTGTATCTGTGCTAACTTGTGCTGAATAATAAGGCTGGCCTTCCTGAGATTGTGTAGTTATTGCTTCCGCAGGATTGATTTCTGTGTCTCTCCTGTTATAACCTCTCTTCACGAAATTATCAATAAGCTTTTTTTATTCATCCTGAAAATCCTCGTCTTTGGTGCATAGCTTAGATATTCTATTAACCTAGTTGTTAACTATATTATGAAAAATATGTCTGGGGTACATACTAGATTTATGTAGCATATGGTTACACCACATAGGCTTCCTGAATAATGATATATCAATCCCCTTTTCTTCATCCAAAAAATAGTTTTATATCTAAAAATTCAATTTCCTTGTCCAATGTTTTTACATCAAATTTCAAAAACGTGGTTCTTGTTAAACAGACTTCAAATTCTTTCAGTGTGGACTCATCACCTTCCCATAGCAGTAAAACATCATCCACAAATCTATTGTAGAAAATGATGTGTCAGTTCATCTATTGTTTACATCAATGCTCCATTGTTTTTCCCACTGTGGAAGTATAAGATTTGCATAACTATTGGCACAGGGGGTGCCCATGGCCACCCCCAATTTCTGCCAATAGTAGATGTCACCATACAGAAAAACATTGTTTTCAAGCACCAGCTCTAAGATGCTACATACTAAGCCAACATCAGATAAAATATTGTGCATGCCAGAAAATTCATGAATGGCTTCTATTCCATAATCATTCGGAAAAGATGTAAACAGACTGTCTACATCTAAAGTTACCATCCTCAAGCCTTTGTAAGATCTTCTCTGTGTCATTTTTCCAAACAGCTGCTTCAAAATGTTTGCTGAATCTTTAATGCCTGTATGTGCATAAGGTAGAAGTTTCTTTCGTTCTCCTTCTATATATATATATATATATATATATATATATATATATATATATATATATATCCGTGACCCATCCTCTCCCAGATACTATATGGAGCACAGGTGGATCCAAAGAGCTTTAGGCAATCCATTAATCGTTGGCATCGTTGGATGCACTACTTCATAAAAATCATGTAAATCCTTACTGATGGATCTGTTCATCAATTTTTCATATAGAATATCACGAATATTCATGATCAATTTATTGAGCTCCTTTTTGTTTATTCTTTGATAGGTATCTTTGGCACTGAGCATTTCCTCCATGTTTTCATCATATCTAAGGGAGTACATAACAACAATTGCCCCTCCTTTATCTGCTGGCTTGATTGTTATATCTTTCCTTCTCTGTGGTTCATTCAATACTATCTGTTCATTATGGCTTAAATTATGGAAATGTTTGCCTCCATTTCTTTGTCTATATTCAGCCACATCATTTTCACATAGAAGTATGAACATTTCGGCCGTAGGATGAGAAAGTGGAACAAATGTACTAGGTTTCCCATAACCACTTTTACAGTCTGATAGATTTTTGTTATTGTTACCAAAAATATGTCTCAAGTTGATGTTCCTTCCAAAGCATTTTAAATCTGTGATAAATTCACTCAGAGGTGATCGTAAAGAGGGTATAAAACCGTATCCTCTTTCTAGCTCTTGTAGCTATTCTGTAGTCAAAGTATGGCTGGAGATGTTAACAACAATGGAACTATTACTGTTCATTGTAAAACTTTCCTCTTCTTCCTCTCTGCTTATTGTTCATGATTCTCGAGAATTCCTTGTCTGTATTAAAAAAGGAAGCTGTTGATATAGTGATAAATGTATAGAGACATTTTTTTAGGTTTTGCTCCTGTTTGCAACCCAAAGTTAACCCCTTCATTAGATGCAACATCCAGGACTCCATCTGTTCTTGTAATCTCTGAGTCGCCTTCCTTAGGTGATGTTATTGATTCTGAAACTTCATCTAACTTATACTTTATACTGCCATTTATTTATCTTGATTTTGAATGATTTTGCATGTAAGGGTGCCTCACATTGGAATGCACCTCTGCTTGCACTGTGATATCATGTGACTTCTCTGATGGCTTGGTGGTTAACTACTGTGACTATGGTGTATAGGGTCCTGGGTTTGAGACTTGCATTGTTGTTTAAGGGGTGGGAGGATGGCATAATGGTTAAGGTGTTTACCTGGCAAACACAAGGTGCAGGGTTTGATTCTCACGTGGGGTAATTGGCTAGGCTTAAAATGGCCCACAAGGGGCAATTAGCCTAGTACTAACCTATGAACCTATGAATTCTTTTCCACTCTATCAGAGGAATTTATTCAGTTTTGCTTAGAGGCAGCATCCTGTGGTGGGGGTTTGGTAACTGTTCTTCGTTTTTTCAACCACTCAAAAAGTTGACCCATTTTAAAGTCATTAAAGTCCCTTGATAGTTTATTACTTTTGACCCTTTTCAATTTAACTTCATTTGCATCCGGCTTATCAAGTAAAGCCTCAAGCTTCATTAGGTTGTTATCTGATAGCCTCATACTTTCAAGTTCCTTTTGCTTGTTTTCAATTAGCCTCACTACTTCCTCTTCATGTGGTTTAAAGAATTCAATTAAAAGCTTCATGTAACTGAAGCTAGTTTCAATATTTATAATTTGCCATTTAGCAAGCAGTTCAGGAAATGTATTTCCATAGCTAGGCATACATCTTACGCATAAGCCTCTTGGTATAACTTGATAGGAAAGGCAAGCCTCCATGTGGAAACGCTGCCATTGCAAGCATTTAAACTTAAATGCAGCATTTTCCACTTCTTTGTATATACTTTCAAATGCATTTGTATCATCTAGATCAACAGAAGGATTACTTATTCCTTTTACCAAATTCACATCTAAAAGTGGATTAGTTTTACCCACTAGTAAGTCAGTAACTGTTCTCTGTGTAACAGCTTCCATAGTTGTTTAGTGTTCTACCAAAATATCCCTGGCAAATTCTGCTGTGTGTGGTGCAACAAACAGCAAAGCAAACAGAAAAACAATAAAGTTGCACCACCAAAGTCAGGCTATTCAACATAGAAAGCAGGCGATGGCAGCAAAACTGAGGTCACCCATGAGGATCATGTATGAAACCAGGTAGAGAGTTGGCCTTATGGCCTATCGCTGTGTGGTACATTTTTGATGGTCTGGTATTCCCTGTTGGGGATCCTCTGTGATGTCCCCAGCTGCTGCATGTGCTGTGTGATGTGAATGATGAACAGGAAATTATAGACATTAATGGTCCTCATTGGGGGGATGCAGGGATGTTTATACCCCATGCCCCATAATGACATACCCTTATGTATGACATGGGTCATATCAAAGGTTTATCTTACAATGGAAGCAACATTGTGTTGACATGTCATGTTACCAAAGACTTGTGTCCACAGCACACTCATGACTGATTGCATGCCTAGGATGTTGTTTGTAGTCTCATAATATGTTGGGATGTCACTATCCCCATAGGGGTTCACACTGGTATGCGGCCTGAGGCCATGTGTCTGGTGATGGTCATGTATCTGTGTGAGACCCTCTTAGGCAGATGTCCACATCACTAGGGAATATGGTGATGGCACACAGCTTGCTGTCATCTGCAGACATGGTTGGACATAGGCTGACTCTTACATGGACCACAGAGGGTTTATATTAAATCAGCAAACACTTAAAAAAGTGAACGCTGATTTATCGACACTATGTAAGCAAAAGCTTACAATCCTGAACACTTAGAACAGAGATTTTTTCCAAGGGAAAAAAATAGCTGTTTCACAAAAGAAAAAAAAAACTTTAAAACATTACATAAAGTGGGGGTCTGTGCTCCCACACCCCCCCCTACTTAAATATACAAACTCTGAGATCACACTACAGTGAAGTAAATGGCAAAATAATGGAGGTGGCCAAGCGAAAGAAATCACTTATATGCCGTTTCGGTATTTTGCCGTTTCATGCTTTCAAGTTCGATCAAGACACATTCGAAAGAATGCATCTTTAATCATGTAATAGGAACCCACCTCAGATGTGTACATCACACATAACAGAGGCCCAAACATAGAACAACAGGTTACACACCTACTTATAGGTGAACCGCTTGAGGTGCATTTCCCTATGTGGAACAGGTAGCCCATGCCAGCACAATGTTGTGCTACCCCTATGGTAACATGTGTTGTGATGCATACTTGAGAGTGTTATATATATGACAGCCACATAGGCTATACTGTCATGTAGTTGGTCCAGCTCAAGGTAGGCATTTTGCAGTGTCACCCCACATCCACAGCTTTCGTGACTGTGTCGTCAAGGTCACCCGAGTGCCTAAGTGTGCATAAAGGAGTGTGTACAGGTTACACATGTCCTTGTTAATGGGGTTCACTTGAAACTGTACTATGGCCTTGCAGAATAGCCTAGTTAGCCTGCTGGGTCTATCATGTGACTAAGTGGGAGGGTGCCTCACCTTAGTGTAAAGTGGTGACAGTGGTCGTCCATCAAATGGATGGGACAAAGGCAGCACTCAGTCCTCCTTTCTAAACAGTTCCATATGGTGTTGCAAGGTTATGCTTGGGGTAAGGTAGGATGCATCCTGTGATGTGATAGGCTCCAATGGTAGATGTATAGCATGACTATCACATGGCAGTGGTGACCTGTTCCCCACATGTAGGAGACAGGGGAGGTACTGGGCCTATCCTGATATACTGATGTGGAACACAGTTTGTGAAGCCTACACCAACCCTGTCATGCATCCAGTATGCTATACTAACAGCAATAGTATAGCTGGTGTCCTTCCCACCGCAAGTGAGTAGCCACTACCTGTGCTTTTGCACACATATGTGCAGTAGGGGAGATGACTGTCTGTAGTGGATATAGACAATGTAAGCACTGTGTTTGTTGTGCAGGTTTACAGGACCGATCCCATTCTCATTTACACACTAAGATGACATTGCTCCAGAATGGGCACCTGCCCATACTTTATCTCAGACAGCAGTATGTCAGCCCTGTTATGGACGGTATGTATTGCACATGTCCATAAGACAGGTGTACATATCCTAGCAGAAGATGACTAGATGCATGTATACAAATGCACATATAACACTTGTGTGTATGTGCACATATTGGTGCCAGTCCTGAATGAGGGGGTTAGGGGATGTGAGGCTGTGTAAACCCCCAAAGGAGGATGTATTCCACGTTGGAGGTGCACTTATGGCTGAGTCTAGCTAGTTGGGTCTTGGGGGAGATGGTGACTGGAAACATGACTGCATGATGGTTGCTTTCCATGGAGAATTACACCATATAGATGCTGCAGTGATAACCCATGTTGTGTGATGTCAACTGCAAGACACCTTCAACTCATGTGGGGGTAGCCCCTGGCTGCACCAAGGTATTTGTACATCTACTGTTGATGGCTTCCTGGTCATTTGTGTGCTGGCATGGGAACATCTTACAATGTATGTTAGGGTCATTCAACTGACCCAGGATCAGGGTATAAACCTGACTCCTAATACAGTTGATGAGGCCCATATAGGCAGATGGGCATCCTGGTCACATGTGGTGGCCAGCACCTAGCTCAGATTTGCATAGTTTCATGTTAGCAATGGTGAACTGCCCCTGCAGTGCCCCCTGTGCATATTACTCCCTGTGTCTCATGTATACAGAAACCCCATGTCACATGGCATTACTGACTACACTTTGCCTTCTGCATGTATGATAGGATGGTTGACCATGTAAGGCTGGGGTGCTCTCTGCAGCTTTGAACCATGGTGTCTGTGAGTGCACAGATGCCTGCTCTTTCCAGGGTAGGACTGCTTGCAATGAGGGCAAAGTCATGTGTACACCTCTAGCATTTAGCAACATGGCCTTCAATGTGTGCTGTACTGACACTTGTATGTTGGTAGTGATAACCTCACCGATGTTACTAATGCAGTCACTATGGGGCTGGTGGGAAACAATGCCAGATGCATGAAGACCAGTGAAAACTGATGGAGACATTCTCTTACAGAGTATAGTGGTCTGCGTACCATATCATTCCAGACTCACAGGTATTGGAACCCCTGATATATCACAGGATAAATGTGTACATGTTAAGGGCAATCATTCCCTGATTCTATTCCGGCATCCATCTGGGTGACAGCAGAATGCTGCGTAAGGCTAGGGACATATCGTCCTTGGACACATAACCACTTTGCTCAATCATGTCTCACTGCATACAGTCCATGGATGTACATGTCAGGTCAGGTACATCAGCATGTACAGTGACAGACCCATGACAGTACCTGTTGGTGGGAGACAGCAGTGCATATGCAATATGGTTGAGTCTGTCAACTGTCAAAAAAGTAATTGTGACCATCCACATATCCAGCAAGGTAAGATGCACACCAGTGTGTCTCCACTGGAGTCCCCTATGTGTAATATGATGTGTGGTATGTGTTGTGTATGGCTGTGGTGTCCATGTGTGGCTTGGCCTCATAGATCCCCTTTGTTTGTGGATGTGGACGTTGAGAACCACTGCTGATGTTTGTGTGTGTTGTATAGGTGTGGGTGTTGTTTAGGTGTAATGATTGTGTTGACAACCTGCCTGGGAAGAGATATGCAGCCTTGACAGTCAGAGAGCATAGACTGCAGGTTCCTACAGTAATTGCATCTCTCACACAGTGTGTTCTTTGGTGGTGTCTGTAGATGGTTGTCCATCCGTGTACATGTGGCAGCTGCTACACAGTGCCAGGACACCAATATCATCCACACTGGCTGGGGAAACTGTAGGACATTGTCCAGCCATATACTCCAGAATCTGATGGAGGAAGGCCAGGGAGACCTGAGGGGTGGGCCTACAGATGAGGTGATTACTACAACAGTAGGAGGCTGACACCACAGCAGACTATGTAAACAGCCTAGGAACAAGCAGTAATAGGTGCAACAGCTACATGCAGTACAACACCTCATAGCACATGCAGCAAATAGAATGAACCATCAAGATCAGGGGGGAAACACATACTGTATTCTAGTTTGTTGCTGATACCCACAGACATACTGTGTTGATAGATGGTGGGGGTATGATGTGGGGGTTAGTGGTGGATAGTGCTGGCAAAAGTGGATGTGCAGGGTCTGTACATAATGGTGAGCAATGTATGCAGTCATGTGATGTCTTCCCCTGGTTCATGTCTTTCAGGTGAAATGTACAGAAGATGCAACCCAGCCTTTTCAGAAGCTGAGATCACTGCAATTATCAATGCGCTGAGACTCCATCACTGAGTGCTGTTGTCAATGAGTCACCATAACCAGCAACAACACGCTGCCCTGTGAGCAGACCTGGTAGCAACAATGAATAATGTGGGCCACCAGGACAGGAGCTATGAACAGATCTGACACCATGCTACCAATCTCATACACCATGCACAGCAAAGGGCCGCTGCTGTGGCCAGGGACCATGCTGGCATAGGGGGAGGGCCTGCTACACCACCACCAATCTCAGCTACAGAGGAGTTCTTGGCAAACCTGGTGTCACCCACCAGCTCACAAGAAACCACCAGTCCATATGTTGAGGAGGTGGGTGATACAGAGTCCACAGCCAAGGATCATCAAGGTAAGCCTCCAGTGGTCATCATTTTAATACTGTAGCATTCATAGTGGCAGTCTCTGCATACATGTATGTATATATCAGGTCAATCTGCATCTGTGGTTGTGGTTTTGTAATGCACACATGTGCACACATATTGTGAATGTCAGTAATTTGTATCACAGCTTGTACTGTACATGTTGATAAATGCCCATATTATCCTGTACCATTGCCATATCCTTGTGTGCTGACAACACCTATCCCCCACAACTCCATAGGTACTTCTGGTGTGGCTGGGGAACATCAACCTGTAGCCAGTGAGTGTCAACTATCATGTTATGGGTCACCAATACCCTAGGCATGTTAAAGGCTGCCAGTTTGCCATGCACACAACTGTTAAGAGTAACCATATTGCAATATGTTCCATGTTCATTTGTGGTGGGGTTCACTGCAGTGCATCACATTGGTAATCACATTAGCATATTTGCAGGAGCTGTAATATATTCCCACATAGTTTGGTGTAAGTGTAGCCACTATGCTATACAGGGTTGCATCACTGTTGTGTACACGGGTGCACTGTGTGTTAGGTGAAGGTCCATCACATACTCTGACTTCTCATGTATCTCACAGGTGTATAGTACTAGCAACATTAACTGGACATAGCTGCACTACATGTTGTTGAGGTCTTGTCCAAAGTGCGTCTGTTGTGGTCTAATAGTGCATTGTGTATGGCATCAGTGAGAAGGTGTGGTCTGTATAATGCCTTTGTGGCACCTCACGTGTGTGTGTGTGTGTGTGTGTGTGTGTGTGTGTGTGTGTGTGTGTGTGTGTGTGTATCATCAAACATTATAGTGCAGGAAATTAATAAATTAATGTATTCATGTTGTCTTCCCTCACAGGTGACCATGGGTGTCAGAGTGTGTCACCCCTCATAACCTGATGTCAGTGTCTCATTGAACATTGATGATGAGGGTGGCCATTGTGAGGCACAGGTGGGGTTGGTGGGAGCTGAATCTGTTCTATTGGTTGATATCTCACTTCCACCCCCAATGTCTCCACACACGGTCAGTATGCCCACACATACCCATTCCCTAGCAGCCACAGATATTGGGCAGTCAAAAAACTGATGGTATCAAACAGATTAGTGTGGCGACTATGGCATCTGAGATTGTAGACACTAGCCATAGCCAAAGGGTTGGCGAGGTCCCACACAGGCAGATTGACAGGGGTGTTCAAAGGGGGACTGCTGCCCATCCAGCTCCTGTCAGAGGTGTCACAGCATGTGTCAGCCAATGCATGTTTTGGTCCAACATGGAGGTACAGGCACATTGTGTACAATACACCAGGCAGATGCTCAGGGTAAAGGATTTAACACTGCCTGGCATGCATGACTTCCTCCATGGCATTGATGATGCCTTATGTCATTTTCCTGATGTAGTGGACAGACTGTGGGATGAGACATTGTCAGTCCTTAACATTGCAATGTCTGTGCTTGAACATGTAGTGGGAGTAGGGTGTCAGACACGTGGACGTAGCTCAGGAACAACATCAGCTGAGAACCCATGTGGCCGTGCACACTCACACTCCCATAGTGGCAGTACCACCAACACTAATGAAGGGAGGGTGCTGTTCAGATCACAACATGGCAGGCCATGGGCATGTGGTCCTGGGCAGTCCCGTGAGGGACATTGAGCCAACAGACTCTGGTTACCATCAGGAAGTAGTACCACATAAGGCCTTGGGCATGGTGGTGCCAGTGCCACTCTTGGCAGAACCAGTTCTCATGTTCATGGCCAGAGATGGTGAACTGTACATTCTGCCAGGTACGTTCCATGGCTGTCCAACATACCATTGTGTAGGGCTAGCACTTGGCTTGACTGTGTGCATGCATATACTCACAAGTCACTGTCACATACAGGTCATCAAGAGACACACACAACTCATCTCCATGGCCCAGCTGACCAGCACCCCTCCAGGCACACACACATGATGTCAACTATATGTCACAGCCTAGGCCTTTGGCAACCCCACACCACACCCTGTGCATGTGATGATACCTGTGCCACATCACTGATATCCATACTATCGATGCAGAGACATGCTAATATGTGTCTGATGCACATGGTGAATCTAGTACAGGTAATGGCATTGTGTAGTGTAGTAGTGTTATGCTCTGTAAGGTGCTGTCTGTTGCCAATTGGCATGTGTAAACATCAAAGTGTATGTACCTTTGTGCCATGATGCTTTATTGCTGTTAGTACTGCTGACTGACTGTTGTCTCACAGACCTTATTCTGTTTCTGTTCCAGGTGTCTGCATGTGTAAGCTGTGGTGAGCTGCTGCCATTACAGAATCTCAAGAATGCGGGGTGGCAACACAGACACATTTTTATCACCAAGGTATGTGTGGAAGAGTATGTGAGAGACAATGGAGGTAGACAACATAACCTTGCATGCATACCTGTTGACACAACAAGCTAGTCCTAATACATGTCATCTGGGTGTTCCTTAGGATCACAGGTTCATAGTTACAGAGGAGGTTACTAGAGTACTGGACCTGGGTCCCTTACTTCACCCCCAGCACAATCATAGATCAGCACTTGTTGGCCATGGCATTGATGGACACAGGTTGGACCCTTGGACAGATGTTTGTTTTTTTTCCCCATCTACTCAACCTTGAAGCAGTGATAAGGGTCTACATGGTACTGTGGTGGCCATTTTTATAGTGTACATTTGTGAGACAAAGCAGCCTCTGACTGAAAAACCTGTCTGTCCATCAGCTTTTTGTGCTGTGTCATATGTGATTCAGGCCTGCCATGCTGGTAATGCACACAGAGTTATAGTCTCGTATATGGGGCAGCTATTGAAGGGCTGAATGGGGCAGCTGTTGAAGGGCTGATCAGAATGTTGCCATCTAGGCATGCCACAGACACCTGTGAACAACTTGACTGATAACCACTGGGGCAGTACTGATTACAGGCTGTCTGCATGGAATAGGTGTTGAGGGCCATGGATGACCTTTGTGGATGTTAACATAGCCTTTACAGTTTCAACAGATGTCTGCATAGGTGCATAATAGACTGACTATACTGCTAATGTATTTTTGTACTGACTGAGGACTATTCAGAGGTAATGTCCTCCTTTTGTCTGGATGCAGTCCCTTTACCTATGTGGTGAAACACATACAAGTGTTTTCTGACCACTGCCACTACTTGTTGCCTAAA
>NC_056741.1:1998983912-1999006412 GCF_019279795.1 Protopterus annectens | reverse complement strand
CTAACCTATGAACTAACCTATAACCTATGAACTATGCAAACACTCACACACACACACACACACACACACACGCACACATATACAGCACTATAGTTGGCTGTATTGAAATTCAAACCTCTACCAACCTAGTTGTGTGCACTGCAGTGCTATTGCATGCACCATGGCGCTTACATGCCTAAGTGGATCTAAGATGGATGACACGAACAGGCCCTGTAAAGTAATGCAATCGGGGGTCACCAGAGTGGAACAGACCTCAAAATGGTATAACCAACACACAGTGGGGATATGCGTGCACACACAATATCACAGTTACCAGAATTGAGATTAGATTCCCTACCTTTCCAGTTGTCTGCACTCTAGTGCTACATCCTTATCGCATGCACCACAGAGATTATATTGCTGCAGACTCTCCAATGGTGCATCTAAGGTGAATGACATCAGCAGACCTTGTAAAATAGGGCAATAGGGGGGTTTATTGGGTGGAAAAGGCCTCAAAATGCTTTAACCTAGAAAGACACACATTGTTGCCAGTGCTGAGATTAGAACCCTACCAATTTAGTTATATGTACTATAATGCAGTACACTTCGCGCATACGGCATGGAGCTTACACACATGAAGGGTGTACAAAGATGCTTCTAAGGTGAATGACATCAACAGGCCTTGTAAAGTAGGGTAATGGGAAGTTTATTGGGTTGAAAAAGCCTCAAAATGCTTTTACTGAGAAACACACACACAAACACACTTGACAGTGCTGAGATTAGAATTCCTACATATCTAGTTGTATGTACTACAGTGCTATGCATTTATCGCATGCGCCACAGAGCTTATATGCCTAGACTGTGTCCAACAGTGGATCTACGGTGGATCTACGGTGGATGACATGAACAGGCCCTGTAAAGTGGAACAAGCCTCAAAGTGGTATAATCAATGCACACACATACACATACACACATACACACACACACACACACACACACACACACACACACACACACACACACACACAAGGTGGGTGATGTGAGATTACAACCCCTACCTCACTACTATTACACGATGGAGCTCACCTTTGTACTGGCACGTGCCACTGGTTACAATTGGTGTGCAAATGTCTGCAGCAGACATCACTCTATGCCTTTCAGGGTGACTCTCTCTCTATGGCCCTCTCTCTCTCTCTCTCTCTCTCTCTCTCTCTTTTTCTCTCCCCTGTCTCTGCCTTTCTAAAATTAATATATTTGTATATGTTACTTATATATATGTATGTCTATCACACTCAACAGATGCAGATATATCACATATGTGCCACCTACAGATAGATGAGGGTAATCCTGTCTGATGGGGGTGGGAGAGACACTTGAGGTGTACATAGCTGTCTGTATACAAAGACATATATGGGCAACACAGTTGTATAGTCAGATGTGGGTTTAGACATAGGCTGTAATTCTCTACGTGTAGGAGCATGCCCAGTATGACCTTCAGTAGTAAGAGTGGGATTCCATTCTAGATCTAGCTATTCTCTGGTCCAGGATTTTGTGTGCTACAGCTGATTGGCTGATGAACCTGTTTAAACAGTCCAGCACCTCAGTGATATACTGACTGGGGATCTCCTGGCTGTGTGCTATCCTTATTAACTGAGTCATATCCTGGTTTGGGTGCAGAATGTATTGGACTGAGCAGAGTTTTCCATAATATGTGTGGTATATTCTACAAAGCACTGTGATTTCCTGGTATGTCAGTGGCAGACCAGTATACAGTAATGTGATGAACTGCTGACAGACATTTGTTTACTGACTCCATACACTGCAGGGAACCTATGTTACTGCACAAATTGTTCTGGTGTGCACATTCTCTATTTGTCTGGCCAGTGGTTCCCCTTCCCCCTATATGTGTCTCTTTATCCTTCTGTAGTCTAGTCACAGGCTTTGTCCACAGTTGCTGTTGTTATCTATTTGTAGTTATGGTGTGAGTGGCATAGAAGTTGTAACATCACACACAGGGTTACAGACTTCAAACCTCTGACTGTATCTGTTTAGCAGATTGTTCATCATTGCACCCCTTCATCTGCTATGGTCCTCAGAGGGTTTGTGTTTTAATGTTATTATAAGGCTACATGTTGGCCATAGCTGTCAAACTCTTACAGACTGACATCTGGACAAGCCTATATATATAACAGTCAGACACAGGCCCAGACATGTGGACAGGGTGTTAATATTGCTCTTCCAAACTTAGACAGTTGGTAGAATGGTTTTGTATTAGCTTGCATTTTCTTATGGGTATGACATCTGCTTCTCAGCCGTCTGTCATTGAAGTTTTCACATCAACCTTTATTGTTTTGCAAATAGTTTGGCAGGCAAATGCAATGTTATGACAAGCAGAACAGATATATGAGGCATACGTGTGGACATTCTGTGACACCCTGTCATTCCAGGGGTATGGGTGGTGCCCACTTACTTGTTGTCAGTACTGACATACTAATATGGCAGCCATTTATAACCTGGTACTACACTGACTTGTCACAACCTGATGTTCTACTTGGCACTGTGTAGGTTACTCTGAGCTGTGTACTGTCCGGGTCTATGTCAAAACAACGAAAACTCAAAATGTCGATTGCTCACATGAGCGAATAATCAGGAACTCAAAATCGCTATTGTGGGGTGCTGCAGCCCCCACACTCCCACTAAATATATATTCCTACTCCGAGATCGCATTACAGTGAGGAAAGGGCAAATATTCCCATCTTCACTGTACTGCGAATCCAAAAATCCAAAATCGACTTCCTGATTATTCACTCATGTGAGTGATCAACATTTTGAGATTTTGGCGATCTAAAGTAGACCCTACTGTCCATATGTGTGGCCCCCTGTCCCTCCATTGTTCAGCTTTCCTGCATTAACAAATATTGACTGCTGGACAGTGGGTACAACTCCTACAGTAGGTGTAGCTGACATGCAAAACAATTAGCATGGCCAGTCTTGAACCATGGACACTGTCAATCACAGTACTGTACTTAGACCACTAAGCCACAACAGCCAACAGTAAGTGCTGTCTACTTACTGACAGTATTAACCACACACTTACATAGCACATTGACCCCTGCATATTGTGGACATGGAACAAGTTAGCAAGTTGATTGGGACAGCGCTGGGAATGTGTGGTCTGCTGCTATTACCCTACAAAGTAAATGTCACTGCATTTGTATGGGAACTTGGGTGTATTGGGAGGAAGGGGGCATACATCTCAACTGTACACATTTCCACAGACTGTCCAGATGTTTGCCTCATATTCTGGGTCTATTTATTGCAGTATTGTGGTTGTCTTGAAAAAATACTGGCGTATCATTAAAGACTGAAGTTAGAAAGTAATGACAGACATTTGAGTTTCAGACTTACCCTTCAGAGACTTAATGCAACTGCAAGACCTGTTCTAATATCACTGTCTAAGTCTGTAAAAGCAATATTTCATAACTGTTCCTATTTGTGGGCCTTTGCCACACATTTCTTTATGGTTTATACAGATGACTTACTGTGAGAGGCTGAGAGGTGTGTATGGGACTCCAACATTGCCATCCATGCATGTGACCTATAACCACACAGTTTCTTAGTACCCCACATATACTGCAGTGAGTTTTGGCACCTTGGAGACTACTGTATATTGTGGGGCAGACAGTTTTTGGTGAACATGTCCCATTGTCCCACATAGCTGTCAGTTGTCTGCTGTTATCCCGGTAGCCCACCCCATTCCCTGTCATACATGCAGCAATGCCATAGATATGCTACCACAGTCTACTACTCCATTTGTTGTTAAGAAGAATGACACCTTGTGCCTGCAGCAGTTGTGAGGACAGTGCTTCAGGGCTGACTGTGTCAGATGCACACAGTACACAGCCTATACATGGTAAGGTACTGGTAGTCTGATGTGTGTGGCATCCTTTTTACTTTTTACTATGTGTGCAAGTCAGAGTGAGGTCTCAGTCCCTGTGTCCCTAGGGTGTCAGTGTATGTGCTATGCATTGCCTCTTTGCCAAGACCAGATATTGGGCATGCCTATGTCTGCCTACAGGGACAGGCTCAAGGGGTTACTCCTCTAAGTCCCCCTGTGCCTGTGGGGACCTTTGCAATGATGGGAGGCTGTGTGTCCCTTCCCTGTGATGTTCCTGCCACAGCAGTTTCCACATGATCATATTGTGTAGCATGACAGATACTATGAAAATGTGCACATGTGGCTGGAGAGTACTGCAAGGCTTCACCAGATATGTCAAGGCAGTGGAACTGTGACTTGCGCAGCACAAACACATGCTCAACAATGTTCCTAGTTTGTGTGTGTGGCTCATTATGGCATTCTTCAGCGGGTGTGTGTGCATTTCTGATGGGTGTCATCATCCACGGTTCTAGTGTGTAGCCAGCATCCCCCACTAGATGGCCACATGGGATGACTCCCCTGGCAAATGCCTGGTACAACTATGATGAGTGCCAGATGTGGGTGTCATGATAACTGCCAGGGCTGCCAGCACACTCATTGATAATAATGCCCTGGGCATTGCACATGACCTGGCAGTTGATGGAGTGATACCCCTTGTGGTTGACATAGACTCTACTCTCCTCACTGGGTGGTGCTTTGATGTGCACATGAGTGCAGTCTATGACACCCAGTGCCTCTGGGTAGTGTGCTACATGGTGGAAGAGATGCATATTAGTGGAACTTTCCTTAGAGGTGTTGGGGAAATAAATGTACTCACTGGCATGTGTTAGCATGAAATCCAGGAACTGGTGGAGTAACCTGGATGCAGATGCCTGTGAGACCCCCATGATGTCACCAATAGGTCTTTGAAAGTACCTCTAGCTAGTATTCTTAAGGCTACACATACCATTGTTTCCACTGGGATGTGTTCCCCTCTGTTGACTCTGGGTCTGAGGTGAGGGTGGCAGAGCTCTGTGAATTCCTGCAGTATGTCCTTATCCACATTGTATCCCTACTATCTCCAGCTCATGTAGCCCCTGAAAGGTTACCCTGGGTCTGAACACTCTTCTCCTCTTCAGTCTGGATTGGTTGTCAGCATCATCACCATCACTGACCTCAGCATGTAGCATGTAGAGATGTAGCAAAGCAGCAGGAGCCCTATCATTTTGTTATTTAAAATTTATGTGCATAATCCTATTGTGCAGAGTATGTGGGAAAAATCAGATTGAAGGATGCCTGTATACTTTATACTGGTTTGCTCCAGATGCAGCCTGTGTGATTGGCTGACTATGATACATTCCCCTTACCAGCTATATTATTGAAGGGTTTGAATAGGCCAGTGTGAGTGGGAGAGGGATTGTTAGCCATTTATATTTAATTGGCTTTTCAAAGCTATTTCCTTTTATTTATTTATTTATTTTTCAATTTGCTCCACTTCTAAGCCCTGCACCACACCACGCAAACCCGCAGCTCTAGTGTAAACATTGCTTAGTAGACTTGACTCTCCCCTGTACAAAAGCATGCTTATCTTTTCTTTAACCTGCTAAAACATGCTCATCAGAGCTCAGTATAGCTGAGCCTTCCAGGCACGCCCCCTCTGCTTAGCTGTGCTTAGCTGAGTGCAAACAGGCACTGGTAATCTCCAATCTGCTTATCCATACCATGACACACCTCCTTTTTATGTCAGCTGTCTCATCTGCCTACACTACCACAGTTCTAGCCCTTACACAGTTAGTACTTGGCGACACAGTGGCCCATTTTTCTATTCAATAAACTTAGCTCATTTACATACACCTAATTACGTATACCCTAGATACTGCACTACACCAGAGCCTATGTCCTTAGCAGCCACTATAACCTGCCATTGTATGACTCTGCATGCTGGCCAGTATAATGGGGAAATGCAATATAGCTTTAAATGTCATATTTTACAATTTTAATTTTTTCTTTGCAAGCTAGCATGTTTGTGCATCACTGTGCACCACTTATATGTGACATATGTGATTAAAATAAAGTGATTTTTTTCATTAATTGCATCACTTTTAAATGTCAATGGCCATAGTTTTGGCCATTTGCATGCCTACTGCACCTAATACATGCTTTTATTTGGCCTGTCACAGCTCCTATTTTATTTTTAGATTCTGGTACACAGTTAGTAACTCCATACATTTTTCCTGCAGACATGGCACCTACACAGATGCCTTTCTGCTTTCTGGATTGCAAAATCACCTCATCTGCATGTTTTTACCAGCAGATGGGTGGATTTGCATTCCATGGACAGCTCATTGTCCAAATAGTGTTTGGATGGTCATGCATGCCCCGAGTCTTGTTTCCTGGATCATTCAGTGGCCATGTTCTATGTTCGAGCCTTACCACTATTCCTACATGGAATTTGGCTCCATGTAAGGTTTATTGAATTACCCCAGTGTCCTTACTTACTGTATTATAAAAAAAGAAACACAAATATTTGATGGTGGAGTCCAAATATATCCCCCGGATTCACCAATCTTCCCTGCAGGACTAGCTTAGTCCTGCATGGAAGTGCCCATTTAGGAGCAGGATGGCAGTGCACCATGCATATCAATGAATGAGTGCTGCCTGAGCCCCTAGGCTTACATGGAACATGTACGAGTGCAGGGGGCGTATCTGACAGCAGAGCTCTCAGAATAAACATGCCCTACAATGTAGAACAGCAGAAAGTGGGAAGAAATGAGTGAAATCACTCATAGGTGTCCGCAGATCCCCACCATCAGTTTCCCATGTGTACAACAGCAACAGTACAGAAAAAGTAAATGAAGCAACCTTTTTATTTTTTTTAAAACTCCGATTAAAGCTAACAGTAGGTGCGCGGATGTGCCCATCACTTTGCAACAGTTAAAGCAGCTTAAAAGGCTTAAGAGGATAACAAGAAAGATATATGCAAACAAAACAGCACAGCAATAGTGTAGTGGGTACAGCATTCGCCTAATGAGCAGGCATTCCCAGTTTGAGTCCCACTGCAGCACAGTCTATTTTACATGGCAAAGCACATTATAACCAATATTTTTTGTTGCAAAACACACTAAATAACACATATTTATGAACTAGAGTACTGCAGGAAATGCACATGTGAAGTATCGGTGTCCTAATGAATAAGGCACTAGTAAGCAGGTCTAAGCACAACTAAGCAGTAGTAAGCATATGTAAGCACAGTAAGCGTGTTTGAGTGTGTTTGCCTGGCGTAAGCGCTGCCTATACAGATTAAGCAATCTGGAAGGTTACTGGGTATAAGAAACTGTAAGTGGAAGTTAGCAGTGCTTAGCTCCGTGCAAACACGGGCACACCCGCTTACAACATCTTTGAAGTGCCTTAATCACTCTGTATCCAATGACCCATGTTTTGCCCAGCAACAAAATAAACAGCTTCTGCAAGCCAGGACCCTGTACAATACAGGTACAGTAGTTAACCACTAAGCCATCACAGCAGTACATAAGAGTAAGGTTTCAACAAACAAATCCTCACCACAGGAAAATCAAACAACATGTGAAATGAATCTATGTACAGTGTGATGTTGTATAACCTGCTACATAACATAAATATGTGAACTGGAGTACTGCAGTAAGGCCAGATGTGAGGCATTATTGTAATAAAGTGTTGAATTCCCCAGGACCCCATACAGTGTATGTACACATGAATCACAGATACCAGACACAGATATAACATGTAACAAGTAATAAATCAATGTCAAAAGGAAAATATAATGCCAACTAGATATTAAGCAATGCTAAGCATTGCACAGGTCAGCTTACATGGTGTATGCAATGTGTAGGCTGGCTAACTCAATCTGCCCAGTGGTATGCCCCTTTAAGCAATGCCAATATTAGGTAAGCAGGTGTGCCTATAGCTTAGCCTTTTCAAAACCGTCCAATCACGGGAAAGTGTAGGAAATTGGGTGTATTTAAACCCCACAGGCACCAATAATTCCCATAACTGGTTGTAGCTCCCTACTGTAGGCAGAATGGCTGGTGTTGGGAAAGGCACTCGATTTAGAGCACAGCGCTGGGGCACCCAGGAGTCCAGATTCATGGTATGGCTCTTGGTAAAACACCATGAGTAGAGACTACTGCAGGATCAGTAACAGGGCTCACAGTATAAAACAGATGCCTGGGACAGTCTTGCCCATGACCTCATCAGTGCCACTGTAACCCCTGGACTGGTGAGCAGCTCAGGCATCACCATGCTGACCTGAAGCTTTGGAGGGGTGATCTCTTGGACCAGTGGATCCAAGAATCCAGGCAGATGGCTGAAGCCCCAGCACTAAGTACTCATTCTACTATGTAGATAATGCTTGCCTAGCTTGTATATACTACGAATAGGTAATGGCTAAATATCACTGTATTTCTCTGACAGCTACAGATGAGTGGGCTGTGAACCAGCAAGCCCATGCTGCTAGGCTGCAAAGGCTGCTTCGTGAGGCAGGTTAGTAATATTCTTGCATGTACTGTCATAACAAATATATATAACAGTACTAGAAAGTGTTGTACCAGTATAAAGATGTAATATGTATGGGATGTATTTAATAAACCAGACAATATGGCAGGAAGAGTGTCATATAGGTTGCATGGGAAAAAGATGTAATATCTAGTGATTAAAAGTATAACCCCTGGAGTGCTTGTATACATTCTGCTTTCATACGTTGTTGCAGTGTTGCATTCTATAAATAGTACTGTTGTATTAAGCAGTCTTACCCACACTGTTAAATGCAGTTAAAATGTGTAAGAAGTTCAGTGTAACAATGTTGGAAGTTCCAAGAGGTCAGTCATATAGAACAACTGAGGGAGACTTAGAAACCATTGGAATGTATTACACCAATTCCCTGATAGCACAGTATACTGATATCAACTGTAATATTTTTTATCACATACAGCAGGGGTTTGAATCCCCAGAATGGTAGTAAGTTGTATGCATAATCATACCCAACAACTGTACAGAGATTTTTAAGAATGTTCAGATAGAAAGCTGTATGCATAATTAGACCCAACAACTGTACAGACTTTGCTAGAATGTTCAGATAGTACGCTGTATGCATTATCATAACCATCAACTCTACAGACTGTGGCAGAATGTTCAGGTAGTAAGCTGTATGCATAGTCATCCCCCTCAGTAGTTACAACACAGTTCACTCATATACTTGTCTACAAGCATGGCATCTGGGAGTATGGGTAGAATTTGTCAGGTAGTGTTAACAATTGATTTTCTCAATAGCTATAACAGGTAAGAGGTGTAGACTATACGTAAGACACAGTCCACATATATACTAAGTTACAAACATACCATTGTACAAATTAAGGCCATTGGGTAATGTAATAATACATGTAAGGGACAGATCACTGCAGTGACTAAGAACGTTGTGAAAATTACAGGGATATATTATTTGTTAATTGACCTCTCTCTCTCAACCTCACCATATATGCAACAATAATCCAATTACACACCTCAGTGGGTAAGTGTACACTCCATACTTTTGTTTGGACATATGTCCTATGGGTTTAGAAATATTCACATTTGGTTCTATGCATGTGCCATGTTAAAATACCCCCATACTGGTGGCCAGTTGCCATCAATGAAACATGCATGCTGTTGTAATGGCCACTGTTGTCTCATATATGCAAGTATTCTGCGTGCTCTGCAACTGTTGTAAATCTGATGTCTTGGGTTAATGGGAATACCTATGAATGCTGCTATAACTAAACCTGAATGCTGTGGACTATTACTAACGCATAGCATTCTTAAAACTGCAACATCATAGCTCATATGGGAAGGCCGGTCCCAGCGGACCCACCTGTCCCACCTCAGCTGGCCATGGCATTCGGCACCAGCACATCTGGGCCCAGCCTGGGACCTCCTCCTCTGTTGGCTCTGCACCACCTTCGGGTGGAACTGCTGCAGGTTATGGGGCTCACCCCTCCCTGGGAGCAGGGCCGGAGAGGTACCTGTCACCCACCATCAGGTCCAGGCCATGATGCGTAGGGAGCTCGACAGGGAGTTTTGAGACCGGCTATGCCAGCTTGAGGGCTGCATGGCACAATTAGAGGGTGAAACTGCCCCTCCTACCCAGCCCCCAGCACAGCCACCCTTGGGGCCGTAAAGGTGCAGTGGTGACTGCCCATGGGTGGGGACCTCAGTTCCACTGTTTCCATTTGGGGGCTCATGGGTTTGTGACTTCCAAACAGCCCTGTCTAAGGTGTTTACCCCCACATGTGTCATATACCACCCCTGTATGCATCTTGTTTGTTTTGTTTGTTAACCTACCCAACCTACCTCCCCAAATATACCTACTACCCCTCCCCAACATCCCACTCTCACCTGAAAAAAAAAGTGCAATCTGTTCCCACAAAAACATTTTACCCCGTACATAGCTATCCATTTTGCACACATGTCCACTGGACACATGTAATCTGGCTAATTGGCATCGGAATGAATTATTGTTGTCCTCACCCCCTCCCAGGGGTTTATGTGTCCAAATCTACCTCCACATTCAATGTATATGCACAGCTGTTTCTGTAGAAAAAATGGGCAGCTATGGACCTTCCCTACACCCTTCCTGCACATTCCTGGCTATTTTCCCTACTGTCTTTCCCTCATTGTGTCCCTTTTTCACCATTTTCCTATCAACCCCCTTTTTTTCTTTTAAAGAAATTATTGTGGGGATAAGTGAGAGTAAGCACTTTTAAGCATCAGTAAACACGTTTAAGCCTGTTTGCACGGGGATAAGCTATGCCTACACAGGTTAAGCAATATAGAAACTAAGTGAGTATAAGAAACTGTAACCGGAAGTTAGCAGTGCTGACCTCCACGCAAACCCGCATACAACTGCTTTAAAGTGCCTTAATCACACTGTATCCAAAAGCCCGTGTTCTGCCCAGCAAGAAAATAAACAGCCTCTTCAAGGCTACAACACAGGACCATGCACACCATAGACAACGTGATTTACCAGTAAGCAATGACAGATATACATAAATCTGATGTTTTCAGAAATATACCATCCAGCCCAGTCATGCTACAGTACAGAGAACATAAACAACATCTAGATGTATGTGTGTGTGTGAATATATTAATATCTAAACAGATACAACATATCTATATATGTATGTGTATAAATATATATATATATATATATATATATATATATATATATATATATATATATGTGTGTGTGTAATTAGAAAAATATACATATATATATATATATATATATATATATATATATATATATATATATATATATATATATATATATATATATACATATATATGAACATATATACATGCAAATGCCTACACCGACACATATATATGTCTACACCTATATGTCGACATATGCACAGCAAGGTACATATATGTATGCAGGTATATGCAGACATAGTCATACATATGTAAGATTATATATATATATATATATATATATATATATATATCTATATATATATATATATATATATATATATATATATATATATATATACATATATATATATATATATATATATATATATACATATATATATGTGTGTATATACATATATATATATATATATATATATATATATATATATATATATATAGGTATATGTGGCCATACAGCTGTAGATAGCAATGGTAGATTAACAAAAACAAATATGTCCACATGCACCATTATTGGGGTTGAGAGGCCCCAAACAATATACGTCTTGTATGAATAGGCATACCCCCCCAGCCAAACACATCCACCCTGCAATACACTACTAAGTGGTGCAGATCCCATACCCAGGACCTGACATGACATGGGTGCAAGATGTTAACAGTACTACATCCCACCTGTATGATGTCAGGCTGGTATTGGTAACATATCATGCAGTGCAGTCTGGATCCCATAGGAAATGTAAAATGTGGAAGCTATCAACATCCCCAGGATATATATATATATATATATATATATATATATATATATATATATATATATACATACACAGACACATATATGCACATACAGATATATATATATATATATATATATATATATATATATATATATATATATATATATATATATATATATATATACATGTGACTACACATTCACACACAGAGATATGTACAGGAAGATACATATGTGTAGGAGATGCACAAAATATGGAACAGCCACTATGCCTACAGTTCACACTGGAAAAACTGGACACTGTATGGGCCACCCATACAAATGACAATCATTGCCTGCAACATATACCCACAGAGAGGTCATAGGAAAAAACACCACACACAGGTTTGCAGGAATGGAAAACCTTTATTTGTGTACTATTATTGTTTTATATATATATATATATATATATATATATATATATATATATATATATATATATATATACTATTGCTACTGTAAGACATATATCATAAGGACATCATGGTAAAGTACTGCTGCTAGCAAGTACTGCCCCTGTCAACTGCAGCAGAGATATTGGCCAATATGTGTGGACATTCTGACACACTCTGTAGAGTCCAGAGGTATACACAGAACCCCTTAGTGCAAAACATGTGTACCATGCCTGACAGCATGGATGTTAGCAGCCATGTAGATGAGTATAACACATATAAACTGGTATACATATGCCACCATAGGTTATGCATTCACACACACCTGTCTGGCCTGACACATACTACCCAGTGGTACAGAGGTGCCATGACCACATACTACCCACTAGATATTGACATACATCTGTACAGCATCCCACTGCTCAGTCTGACATACATGTCTGTTAAGTAAGGCCCGGCAGCAGTACATCTGGCAAGTATCTGCACATGACATCTCACTGGGTAAGTACACTAAGCTGCTAGGCATGTAACAATGCACTGTGCAGGCTACAGGCAGACTGGCTCAACACTGTCCTACATTTCATATGCAGGATGCACATGTACGTGCATATATAGCAGGCTGTACAGGCATGTCACAGCACAGGGTAAGTTATAACTGTGTGAAAGTGCATAACCACAACCAATGAGAACAGAGCCACAGCCACATATGGCAAGCTAGCATAATATTGCAATATATGGACTATCTTTTCAACACCATCCTCATATGTGCCACTCACACACTTACCCTACATATACTGGGCCACTACACAGTTTGGTCTGATGGCTGACTGTGGTATAGGACATGTGTGTGTATGGCCCTACAAACATGTTAGCCAATACGGTAACATACAGTGGAGCAGCATATAACATCAGATAGGACGGGACCTAGGACGATGGCAACTACCATAGTCTGTACACATATTAACAATACACACACTGTTGACATTCACCATAAGTACACATACCTCAGTACTGTACAAACAACCACAGTATGTCCAGGTTATGTCATCAAATATAACCCCTACTGTACATAACATGTGTAGTAGTCTGATATCTCACTGGCTTGTTATCAGATATGATGACATTAATTATGGTGTACAGCACATATGCACCTCTTCATGCAAGACATATGTGCAAAGGTTGACAGAACTGAGGCTGGAAGCACATACACAGGGCCAATATTTACATGTTGCTGTGATAACCTCATACATTTACTGTTGTAACAGGGTTTGTTCCAACCTATGTCTTATGAGGGGTATAAAGTCAGTAACTGTTACTGCTTTCACCATCTACAGACTGCAATCCTCACACTACCTTCTGCAGTCCACAGATAGATGCTCCATGGGTAACACATGAAACCAAAGACACAACACACTGCCCAGTCTGCAGATGACCCTGCAGATGGGGATTCCTCATAAACATAGAACTGACATGGCAGGATTTGAGACATGTAGGACAGCCATATCCACACACACAAACTGTTAAACCAACATTACTCCAAATACAGTATAGCAGCACTTACAGTCTGTAGTCAGGTCAGGCACATCCTCCTCATGTGTGTTGCCCTGTTTACACAGTGTATGTTGTTAGAGGTAAATCCCCAATCCATCTAAGATGCTATTTGCCAAACAATAGATTTAGTTCCTGCTCACAGTGAATAAAAAGAGCCAACACCAACATGATGTTCTTAGATACTGGAGTGTGTTTCCATGCAATTGGCTATGGGAATGTTACCACAGCTGTTCCACATGCAATCAGCTAGGGGAGGGCTGCAATTCATGCAGAGACCATCAGCTGATCATGAGCATCACTTAAAATACACATGCTGCTGCCTAAGCAAAGCAGGTGTAGGTCTCCACATCCATCAGAGATGGAGTGGGAGAGGCCGACAGAGGCAAATACAGGACAGGGAGAGGTGGGAGAGTAAAACCTAAACATGTTTGTATCACACACCTACCAGCACAGGGTATCAAAGCTCTGACAACTATGTAATGCTATCACAGCTCTATGCACTTTTTGGATGTGCCACCTGGGTTACTTGCTGTGGAGCCCTCAGAACAAATATGTGATGGTGAGTGACATCTGCAACAGGGATACGGTAGCTATACGGTAGGTGACATACACATGCCTGTCCACATGAACAGGTGCCATCGTCAACACAGCCACACTTTCACAGGGATGCACACACATTGACGCACTTGGCAGGGCCAGGATTAAAAACTCACCAGTAGTGGGATTGCCACAAAACATCACTGTGCAGGTATTACACGCACCACATGGGTCATACGGAGGTTGTATGGGCAAAGTGTATGGGGAGATGTCTGACATCAGACAGCATGCTTCAGTATGCCAATGGGGGTTATAGTGAGTGTGGATGTGAACATACGCAGCATACAACACACACACAAACACACAGGGTGCCAGTACTGACATGCATGGGTGCATGTCTGCACAGGTGAGTGGTGGTCGACTGTGCCAGACGGCTATACAAGGCTAGGTGATGGGTATCCCTTGGCATCAAGCCACATGACAATGGTCTGCATTGTGGCTCAGGGCTGTGTTTTCTGCATTTGCCACACAGGTGTGTATTGTATTCCCCATCCAGTCACCTGGGTGACTATTGTATGTGGTCAATCCTGTGCATCACTTGTCATGTATATGTTCCTTAGTCCATGACATGGATGGTGTCTCGGATGTGCACACCTTTCACATGCATGTACAGTGACATGTGGAACTGGACCTGGAGTGTCTGGCCCATGTTGCGAATACAGATTATCATCAGATGTGCCAGTCTTGCTCACTTGTGGTGGTGGGAACTGGTAATGGCCAGCAGGTTTACCCTCCACCTACTTTGATAACATGCTAACGGTATTCCCTGGTGTCAGTGGCATCTGTCCATACAGGGCATGTTGTCAGGCATGGTATGTCCTTTGTTGGTCACGTGATGGCACCACAGGTGTTGCAGGTGTCCATTGGGGAACATGGGGAATGTGCACTGTCTCCATGTACATGCATATTGGACAGATGGACAGGGTGCCATGTCCTCTGTAGCCCACTGCTATCACTCCATAATTACTATCAGTGGCAAATATGCAGTGTACTACCCACATATTGGTTGTTGCCTACACATGTGTGTGTGCATGAGACATAGATTGAGAGTGTGCTCTGGGTAATAATGGGGTTGCTAACTGTGATAGCCTGGCCCTGATGTCACATGTATCGGTATGGCTTTGTACCCCAGCCTCCTAGCTATTTCACATCTGTTATCCCTGCATGGTGGACATTGCGATATATAGTAGGGCCATCATATAAGAATTATGTAAAAGCTGATCCACATTGGCCAGAGGTGTCACACACTCACAACCACCTCCACACAGGATATGAGTTATAAACATGCACACACACACCTGCCATGTCTGGGAGTAGAAGCCCTACCTAACTAGTTTATTACACTACAGCACTACGCAGTTATAGTATGAGCCACTGAGATTACTCATTACACATTGGATAGCATCAGCAGGATTGCCAAATTAGGACATTCTAATTGTAGTGAGTGTGACTGGCCTAAAATGCATTGTTCCCTACACAGACAGTGCCACACACACACAAAACATCCACAACCAACATGTGTGGGTATAGAACCTCCTAATAGAGATCTATATCACACTACAGCATGGAGCTGTTATAGAATGCACCACAGGGATTACTGAAAACTCTTTCCCCAAAGGTGTATTTCACAATGAATGACATCAGCAGGATTGCCAAAGTAGAACATTCAAATTGCAGTGAGTGTGACTAGCCTAAAATGCATTGCTCCCTACACAGACAGTGACACACACACAAAACATCCACAACCGGCATGTGTGGATATAGAACCCCTAACAGAGATCTATATCACACTACAGCATGGAGTGGTTATAGGACACACCACAGGGATTACTGTCGAACTCTTTCCTCAAAGGTGTATTTCACAATGAATGACATCAGCAGGATTGCCAAAGCTGGACATTTGAATTGTAATGAGTGTGACTAGTCTATAATGCATTGCTCCATACACAGACATTGAAATGCACACAAAACATCCAGGTTTAACCTATTTTTTCTTCCTGTAAAACCCAGTGTGCAGCATGCATACCCACTTAGGCTTTGTAAAGAGTGCTAAGCAGGTTTAGACAGACCCCCTAGCTTAGTTATGCTAAGCTAGGAGCAAACCCAAGCCACAGGGCTCCAATCTGTTTACAGTATGCCTAACACCCCCCCCCCCATGATGTCACCTAACTCCTAGGCTTGCACCAGGCTATTCCTACTCCTACACTGTTGGGACCTGACTCACATTATGAGGAATACGGGGATTCACTATCTTTGCCCCTCAGTTGCATAGGATTGCCTGCTAATGCATTATCACATGTCTCACACTGAGCTTCCCCCCTTAGCAACCACTACTCACTGGCCAGATTGTCTTCTGCCTGCCACTGACTTGCATGGCAGAATACTGATTTTAGTTAGAATGCTTATTTTAGGTTTATTTTATTATCCCCCTCCCCGATCCCGTTTGTGCGCCATTGCCCCATGCCGAGATCAGCTAAAAAAAATGTAAGTTGATTTTTTTTATTTATTTATTTTTTTTGTTTGCAATGCCAGTGGCCTTTTACTTGGCCATTGGCATGCTTACTACATGACATGCAGCCTTTATTTTGAGCTGTTGTAGCTCCATTTTGATTTTGCAGAAATGTACTTGGTTGCTAACCAAGTACATTTCTACAGATTGCACTAGTCTTGCACGGACGGTTGCAAGCTTCCTGGATTGCAAAATCACCTCATTTGCATGGACTTCACCTGCAAATGGGGTAATTCGCATACCAGGTCTTAGTCCATGCAAGATTAGTGCAGGAGCACTCGTGCACGCCCCTGCAGGCTGTTCCTGGATCGCACGGCAGACATATTGCCTGCCTGACCTCCTGCACCAGTCTTGCATGCCGTGCAAGCTTTAAAGAATCCGAGGGATACAGTGACATCTGTTTCAGCTTTTCCTATATGGCAGTTCTCTTAGTACCACAACACAGTTCTTTGTAGAAATGAACTTCATAATCTAATGCTTATGTTTTCTTTTTTAAATCTGCTGAGAAACAAGGGCTGCTAATAAAGATGCTACCCTATGTCACTGGTCACGAAGGAAGCAGAATCAGATAATTCAGTCTTTTTGACTAAGAAATTTAACTTTTTTGTACACTGCAGATGTCAGCATGTACATACTCAGTGCATGGACAATACATAGCCGAAATGTCACATGTATAAAAAAAAATTGGCAGAAAGATACTAAAGTTCCTTTATACAATGGCATTATTTAGAAAAAGTAAGAAACTTTTTTATAATAATGTCATTATATAATAACAGCTGTGTGTGGGTAATCCATGACGTACCCACCATTGTATTTGTTTAATCAAGATTCATCCCCATGATTAAACCACTCAATGTGTGTGTAAATCTTGCTTTATCTACACTCAGTTTTGGATTATTGCTAAATAATGTAAAACCAAAGATAAAGGAGTTTGATAATTCATGAAAAAATACTATGGAAACAGTATTCAAGAGCATAGTTTGGGAAAGCAGACATTATTTCTTATTTGTTGCTACAATACAGGAATCGTTCCATGTTTTAAGTTATTATGCTAAAATTGTTGTTGAATACCACATTATTGAGTTATAGTATATCGCTGGTGTGACCTTTCTTCAATTTTTGGATAAATGGCCAGAACTAAAGACTTTTAAAACACTTTTTGCTTATCCATGACCTTTCACCAAAAGCACCCCCTCTTGTCACTGAACAGCATGCATTCTATCTTGCCATCTAAGTCTGCCTGAAGGAAAAAAAGTTAAATAGGGGTTTTACTGCAAAGTTATGTGCTTTTTACCATGTAAAGCATTTCAAAGAGCAGGAATGTCTATTCTATGCATGGACATACTTTTGATAACAGTGCCAGAGTGTTAACTTGATTATTAAAATTATTGCAGTAACCTTACTCTTTTTGCAGTGTTACTTACTTTTGATGGCAGCTACATTATTTTTAGATATTGATAGACATTTGCACAAGTTTAGCAGTTGGTGCCGAGGGTTAAGACTATGAGCTATAATTCCTATGATAGTGGGTTTGATTCCCCTGGCTCTTCTGTGCCTACTGTGTGACCTTGAGCTACTAGTTTTTGTACACTGCAGATGTCAGCATGTACATACTCAGTGCATGGACAATACATAGCCGAAATGTCACATGTATAAAAAAAAATTGGCAGAAAGGTGCTTGAGAGCAACTAGGAATTTGGCAAGGATCCTTAATGGTCTCCTCAAATGGAAACCTAGTAACAATATATGTACCTATTTATGCATAAAAGCACACTCTCCCATTTTTATGCACATAAAATTGCCATTGTTATATGCAGTAAAATATTACTGCTAAGTCATTGCATGTTTTGATATCTATACTTTGAAACAACAGAGACGTAACACTTGATGGCTAGCAAATGATGCTATTAATTTTTCAGAAGCTAAAGAAAACATAAGAAAATCACAGCCAGCAAAGAACTAGGGAAAACAAGTCTTCCAGCAGATGTTGCTGTCATTTATCTACTGTGGTTAAAGGCAAACACTGTGAGCAATAAAACATTTCAGCTGTACAGTTTAGTAAGTCCTCTTTGTTTTATATTTTCATTTCTCACAAAAATGCTGTATAAGCAGTAAACACTAAGTCAGGCAAACATTTTATTTTATTTATTAGGGCTACAATTTTCACAAATTAGAAGAGCATGAATAAAAAAAAAAGTAAAAAAATAGCCCCACTATTCTTCCTAAAAGCTAAAAACACAGCCTATTTGCTTTGAAGAAAAAAGGGACACGTTTCTTGCCAAAGGTTATATTCTTGGGCCTTTACTTTTTATTTTTACTTATAAAATTAGCATCCATAATAATGGATCAAAGTATGCCTTGTGATAACATGTCTGGCACTGATGGATGTATATCCCACCACTTCAATCCAAATATCACACTAGATACATAAGGGACGTAGATTATGGTCCTGAGATCCACTGCATTACCCAAAAATAGGTCTTGTGGTCTCTCATGTCATACCACTGACACCCAACAAGTTAAAGAATACGTATTAGATTAATTGACCAATTTACCATATACATCCTGGACTCATGAGGGAATATGTCCTGCTACTCTGGGCATGGGCTTCCAACACCCACAACCCCAACCCAGGCTGAGAGTCCACATTGATGAGTTAGTTAGAGAATTCTTGGGCCTAGCACCCCAGGCCCTTTTCTCACCATTATGTCAGAATATGTCAGAACCCATTATCCATAGTAACTACCTTTCAAACAAATTATGATTTACACACACACACACACACACACACACACACACACACACACACACACACACACACACACACACACACACACACACACAGTTCTCAGGGATGTCTGGTAAAGTTCTTTAATTCCCCATAGCTTTAATTCTGTCAAGACAGTATTTCTACCACCTTAGATATGTGGGGAACAACACACCAGTTGAAGTGCCATTCTTGACCTGTAGCCAAAACGAATAATATTAAACAGGAAATTGTAATGTGCTGAGCAGTTTGATCAGGTTGTGAGGGTGGCCTAATGGTTAAGGTGCTTGCCTTACAAGTGCAAGGTGCAGGGTTTGAGTCTCCCAAGGGATAATTGGCTAGGCTTAAAATGACTTGCAAGGGCAGTTAGGCTAGTACTAATCTATGAACCTAATTAGCGACTCATGTCAACAGCTTGATGACACAGGGCTAAATAACACCCTTTCCTAAGACAACAATACCTAAATATATATCAGCCACAGCATCTTAAAAGAAAATAAATGAAGAAATTTGCTAAGCAAAAGGAAATTAGGCAATACTGTTGCACAGTTAGAATGCTTAAGAGAATGAGGAAAAAAAATAATCTTGATAAATACCCTTGTTGAATCTAGGTCCTGAATTACAGAAGTACTTTTGCTAATTTACTAGAATATTATATAGACAGATGCAGTGCAACATATAACAACAAATCCTTCAAGGAAGACTAACTTTGCTGTACTGCTATTAGCAGAAAATATATATTTTAGCTTATCTTTTTGTCTCATAGAAACCATGGGTTATTACATCTGCTTTCTCAACACAGTAAACAGCAGTATTACATTTAGAATTTCACATAATACTGTTACTGCCTAACCTTCTTATAACACTGATCTCAGAAGAATCCCAAATGTTCCATTTTACAACTAACCCTGAAAAGAAAGGCAAGCAGTGAAAGATTTCCTGTAACATTTCTGCATTTTTTCAGGCAATCACTGCAGTTTCAGATGTTAAACTTATTTTATCTACATTACATAAAAGAACAGATAAAACACTTATGTCAGTGTTAATCAGTCCTGTAATATAATTTCACAATGCAGATATGTTTCAGATTTGTAACATAAATATATTATACAATGGTATTACATGCTGAATTAGGAAAAGAAAGAAAAAAAAAAGACATCACATTTGGTTTCTTTATCAATGGTGCCCTGAAGCTTTGAATGCTGTCTAGCTTTGGTATCCTTGGCAGGATATAAACCATAGAACAAAGGCTACTGCAGCAGTGATCAATATGATGAACATTATCATACTAGTTAGAGAATAAAGGAGAAAAAGGTAAATAGACTAGTTAGCTAGCAATGACACAGCATTCAGAATGGGAACACTACGAGCACTTGACAACTTCCTTAGTGTCAGGGACTCAAGCGTCTTGCAGCCCATGCAAACAGATGCTTCCTCTCAGCCACACAATAACGTCAACTGCTCACTCACTATCTATGTAAGGAAGTGCTGATAGACTTTGAGAATCAGGATGAGGAGCAGAGAGAGCAATTTTATGTTTAGGGAGGGGCAAGTGGATTTTATATTTATGGAGCAATGAGGGATTTTGGGTTTAGGGAGCAGCTGCAACTTTAGGTTCAGGGACTGGTTGGGTTTTTTAGAGTTAGGATCAAGATTTTTTAGGGTTAGATAGTCTGCTGAGGTTGGGCATTGGAACGGATGTTTAGTTAAAGGGGTTTTGAATTAGTGGAAGTTAGAGCACATGTTGAAATTAACATTTGGAGGTGTGTCACAAGAACTTGTACTAGACCCTTCAGAATTATGTTTGTAAAACTTCTATATATCAGCTGGAACACTCACTGACAGAACTGCACTTAGTGTCTTGACCCCGATGTCCTTCACAGAATTTGGAAAAATTGGCGAATAATGAATACTACAATCGACGACATCTAAAAGTCAACATATTTTACAATTTCCCCTATATCTCCTCAAGTCTCTGAATCTCATACAAACGCATCACAAAAATAGTTCATATTTTAAGAGTTTAAGTACACAAAACCTTACTCATTAATAATAAAAGCAGATGCAGCACGTGAAACCCGTAATTCTTTGTAGAGAGGGTAAGCTCTTCTCGCCTCTTTAACCTTTACCATTCTCATTTCCAGGATGATTTGTCTCACAGAAACAGTAGTCCCAGTTAGGAGGTGTAAAGCCTGTCTCTGTTTTTATCAGGGATGATAACACACGTACTAATCAGACACATCCGAGTGACATGATCTCACCTGAGTGTGTCTCAAGGACAAGTGGCATAAATGACAGAATACTGTACCACCTAAACTCAAATAACTTTGATGCACTCAAATGACATGAGAAAGTAATTGTAAGCCCAGTTTAAATAGGCATGCCAAGCTAAGAGGTATACAGGTTTTAGAGAAGTAGGAGTACACTTACAGCAGCATTATATACTATTTCCATCCAAATGTACAACAAACAGCTGCCATTTTCAAGGCTTAAGCTTACCTTTGAAACAGCTAATCACAACTTACTAATTCAAAAAATGAGCAAAACTGGTTTTGTGAAGACATTTCACAACGGTTTGGAGAATTCCTTAGAGAAAAGTCTTTTGCTTTTTGAGAAAACGGTTCCTTCTCTAATCAGCCTCAGCTACTAAAGGAATCCCACAGGGTACAGTATAAGGACCCTTACACTTGTTCAAATTCATTAAAAGCTTATATCCTTCCATTCTTTCTGCTATGAACTGCATTCTATACATTAATGATAAAATTCTTACAAAAACCCATAAATCAGTAAACT
>NC_056741.1:1998966412-1998981412 GCF_019279795.1 Protopterus annectens | reverse complement strand
TTTCTTTCTTCAATGAGAACAGGAAATACAATGCTCTAAGGACGTCCAGGCTTGTATGCTTTTAGTATAGTCATTCACGGCAGCCTGTCTCATTGCAAGTGATTTTGAAAGCTTATTTTACAGTGCCCCTCAAAATGTGGATATCTGGAGAAGGACAGTTTGTGGTGGCCTTCCCTTATAAATTCTCTGTAGTCTAAAAGAAGTGCGGTATGACTGACTGATGGATTGGTGTAAGAATTTGACTGATGTGCGACCCGGATGTCTGCATAACAAGTCCGCACATATAGGAATTCAGAGTTCCCACCATGATCACTACATGAATGCCTGAGAGCCAACCTGGGCTATATGATGCTATTAATTACTATCTTTCGTTACCTGGGGCACAGTATCAGAATATAATATGAAACTAATAAACAAGTTTATATTGGGACAATGTTCTTTTGACAGATGAGCTTTCTGAAGCAGTTGTTAAGTATACCCTGCTCAAAGTCTTTTATGTACTTTGGATATTTCTCTTAATTTCTAAAGGATTTCACTTCATTAGAGGAATAATTTATAGAGGAACTCTTAGACTTGAAAGTAGTAGTCTTAAAGTACTGTCCATTTTAATTACTACCTTGTCATGTCTGTTGTGAAATCACTTGAATAGCCACCTTCTTGCACAAAATAAATTTAATAGATATAGTACAGGCCCTCTGCCACAGCTGTGTGTTTCATAATCCTGGCAGTGTTTAGAGCCTATCCAGCTTTCACATGTCAAAGAACAGTTGTTAGTATCCACTCACATACCATTACTCATCTTGGTGAAAGTTAATTCGCTGGTTCATTGACTTAGAGATTACCACTTAGTGTATGGCCTTGTGTCTTTTATGAAGCTGGTGTCAGTACTTTCCCACCATCACATAACAGTCAATGCTCTTCTTCCATCACACATAATCCAACAGTTGTCACAAGAACCATTTCAGCCTAGCAGTGAATATGCTTTCTCAAGTCCTTACCTCACAGCAGTGATCTCTCTTGTCACCTGCCTACCTAATAAAGTAACTGGTTGGCATTTTGAGTCCCCAACCTTCCATCATCCATATTTTCAGCCATCAACTTATATTATTTCTTCAAACAAACCTATAATAATTAAAATGGACTGTAATCTGAAAACTCATTCCAGCATTGGTTAAGTACCCCAGACTTCCAAATCATATGGTCTGTTAGAAAATGCCATCCCCTGGTTAAATTTCCATCATAATGGTTGCCACTGTCTCTATCTCTACCTGTCATCTTGATAATTCCTAGCTTCCATTTTCCCAGAGTGATATATCCTGAATTCTGACCAATCATGTTTCTCCAAAGTAGTAAGATGTCAGTCAGCCCTTTCGGCCTGTGAGTCAGATATACATAGGGTCCATCAAATTACTCTTTGCCTTATTTGTGCACATGGCATATAGATTGATTCCCTATTCCTGAAATGTGTGCTCCTTACAATTTTGATTTCTGCTGCACAATACCTAAAATTAATCAGTATGGCATTGCCTATGCTAATGAAGGTCATAATGATTCCTTCAAAGAATCATATCTTATTACCATTTTTTTGTTGCTTGGTGAGGCATTCCATATTCCCCACTCTACCATCTTGAGCAACCATGCCAGTCACCATCTGCAAGAGTCAGTATTGTCTCATGTCAGACCTGCAGACCCAATTCCTGTCTTTGTAAATCTTGCCAGTGTTCATTCTAAAATTGTCAGGATATATTAATGAATGTTCTTTAAGATATGCTTTCAGCACTTGATGTCAAAAATGAATGCCCATCTCTCTCAAAGTTTAGTTTGCAAAGGACATTAAGTTGCTTCTTTATTCATCTTTCCTGATATTAACTTTCAATGAAATAATAAAGCTACTCAATTTCTCTTTTATATCTCTCCATTTATACCCTATTTCATTCTACAAATGCAGACTAAAAATCTCCCTATCCCAGCAGAGAAATTAATTTTCTTCCTTGCTTTTCTTCTTTTTTTTCTCCTGATCTGATACTGCATCACATTAAGGATATAGCTTTATTTAACATTTGTTGACCGGGAAAGTCCGACTAGGTTCTACAGATACTGTTTTCAGCAGAGGCCTGGGGAGAAATGCTCCGAAAGCATGTTTTTAGAATGTGGGAGAAAACCACGCAAACACAGGGAGAACATGCAAACTCCACACAGAAGGCACCCCAGCCGGGAATCGAACCGGAGAACCTCTTGCTGTGAGGCGACAGCATTAACTGCTGCACCACTGCACCACCCTTCAAAACCTCTTGCCCCTGACAGGGATCTTCCCATATTAAATATCTTCATGGCTCTTTTGTCATTTTGCGATCTTCAAAATTTCTGCTCTGGACTACTTCCTTCCCGTCAGAAAAAGAAACAAAACAATTCTATTCTGCTTTTCTTTTCCTGTTTATTTTGCTACATATTTCTCATCCACTTTGCTTGTTTCCTTTTTCCTGCTTGTTTTACTGCATAATCCTCCTCCAGTTTGTTTGTTTCCTTTTTTCCTGTTTGTTTTACTACATACTCCTCCTCCAGTTTGTTTGTTTCCTTTTTTCCTGTTTTGCTACATACTCCTCCTCCAATTTGCTTGTTTCCTTTTCTTTTCCTGTTTGTTTTGCTAAATACATTCTCCTCCAATTTGCTTTCTTTCCTTTGTGGAGTACCAGGTAACATTGAAAATTCTGTTGACAGTGCAATGATAACATGAATTTACTTTAACTTGCCTTAGCAAGTTTAACATAACATATTTTAACATAATTGTTAAAAAATGATGCTACTTTTTCTCAAGGATCAACTATAAATAATACTGTTCTTCAGCTAAGTACTGTTACCTGCAAAAAAGAATAGATAGGAATGTTAACTAAGTAATAAGGCAGCAGATAAAATGTGATATATGATCACTAGTCGGTTAGTCATTTCAAAGGTTGCACAATCATCAACAAGAAAAGGTGAGAAATGAATTACCTTTATCATCATAACCACATATGTATAGAGGTTTGTTACTGCAACCGCTGCAACATAGCAGTATACAAATAAAGACAGTCTGCTGAAAAATCTTAATTCAGGAAGCAGGCAGCATATCTGGTGATTAATGAGAGAGCATCTGCTTCTAAAATACTCAAATTCAGTGTCGTGATACACCCAACTGGTTATTGATATATGGCTATGCTATTGTTGGTGTTTTCTCTCATTTGTATGATTGCATATCTCTTCCTCTAATAACATATTTAGTCAAGCAAAAGAATTAGTTGAGGACTAGTGTAATGGTTAAGGTGCTAACCTTCTGAATACCACGTACAGGGTTGGATTTTCACCTTTGGAAGGGAAATTGGCTAGGCTTAAAATGGCAAAAAAATGCTTGTTTCTGTTCTTTCTTTATATTTGATTATAGCAGTTGAAAATGTCAATACGTTTTTAATTAAAAAATAGTCCACGGGATTCAAGAAACTCAGTGCAAGGATGGTTTTAGCCTTATGCCTAGCGTCCTCAATACAGAAGGCGCAGCAGCGCCATATGAATATGTATGAGGGTGCGCCACCGCACCCAAGACATGCACAGGAAATGTGTGTGAGTGCAGGGGGTGTGTACTAGTGCTCTATGGAGGCATAAACATGTCCCGACAGCTGCACACCCTAATATGCTTACTATTAAAAGCAGGGCCACCTCTAATAGTAAGCTAGTAATTCAGTGTCTGCAGATACCGACATGTATCCTAAGCATACAATAGTGCCCAAGAACAGTGAAATAAAAATGAAGTAGTAAACACACAAGCACATAGTGCAATATTGAGCCCCGTCTCTAGAACTTTTACAATTATAATCCCCGTGTCCCTATTTTACATTTGTATTGCTGCGATATTGAAAGTGTTAGCAAAGCGCAGCATGTTTGTGCGTCGCTGCTCTTCGCTGATCGTAGCTTACACATCAACATTATTCAAATAGAGAAAAACATGCAGCATCAACGTAAACATCAATAGTTTTGTGGATAGAGCATCCGCCTAACAAACTGACATTCACGGTTTGAGTCCAACTGTAGCACTTATCATTTTCCCTGTGGAATGAATGTTGTTTTGCTGTAAGACCAACATAATAACATGTAAGCATGAACTTGGGTATCGCATTAGATGTCTAACCAAATCCATTCAAACAAAGGGGTACTGTCATAATGAATAATGTACTAGTAAGCAGGTGTAAGCACAAATAAGCAGCAGTAAACATATATAAGTACCATTAAGCAAGTGTGAGTGCGCTTGCGTGGTGTAAGCAGTGCCCAGCATAGGAAATGTATATAAATATCTACACATAAATAATAGATATCTATATATATATATATATATATATATATATATATATATATATATATATATATATATATATATATACACACATATTTACATCTATGAAGAATGAACGTCGTAACAAGAAAGTATACAAAAAGGATGAAAATGGAACCAACAGCAGCTCAAATGTTATATAGTGCTGTCAGCGTATGCCATATCAAACTGGGCAGAAGTGAGCAAAGCACTGCTACTCACACCACAGGCAGGATATTACTAGTGGGAGTAATATTGTTGACCTGCTAAGTCTACTTTTCAAACAATCAGATGGTAGTTCCTGGTGGGACTACCCAACAATTGATAGGATGATTGGACCTCCGACCATTACACAATCAAGGGCAGGTATGTTCAAGGACCAAATGGTGGGAGAGCCTGATAATACATGTGTTGAGACAACATACGTGTAGGGCCCCTAACACTTAGGAGAGGGCAATGTGCGGAGGTGTGTAATGGCTGCGATAGCAACTGGACAATGGATGGTATGTGTGTATGTAGAAGTCATGTGGGGCGGAAGAACTATGGGTATGAAATTATGGATCCAGGCATGTCAGGGTTGGATGGGCTATTGCTAAATGGACCGCCCCGTGGAGGTCAGCGAGGTCGTTATAAGTATATATGCATACACACGTGCATACATCTATATGTAGAAGTACATTCCCTGTAACACATTAATTCCATTTGCAGACATAAATAACATGAATGTGCCCTTACAAACCTTGAAGTAGATAGAATAATAGGTTGTGCATAAGAGGAAAGAGACGAAATCGCTAAAATGCAGAAGTGTGTACAATGTCCAAAGTCAGTTTTGTACTGCAAATATCAAATGTGAGGACTGTCTCACACATGAAATCATTTCTGTGATCTACCTGCTACGGCAACACCAATTATTACACCGGTCTATTTGTAAAAGAATCACGCCAAACTTGTACATAATTAGCTCTCATGTGTAACATGTGCGTTACCACATAGCCATACTGATCAAATCATTGCAGTGTCATGTTAACGGGAGTAAGGATGTAATAAAGTATAGTCTAATCTTGACTTAAAGACATGTGTGTCCCATGTGGGACAACCCAAAAATTGGAATAGTGTCCTAATGATCACTCATGTCACCAATGTTTGTGGACTAAAACATTCGGGTTTCTGAGGATACGTGGAGTGAGTCAACCGATGGGATGGGTCTACAGGCGTAGAGAGTGACCAATGTGTAGTGTTGTGGTACACCTTCGATCCAACTGGATAATGGATGACTACAGTGTTAGTGAAGTGTTGGGGTGGGTGTTTGGGGAACTAGGAGTCATGGGTATATGGGTATATATGTAAATGAAGCAGCACAGCAATAGTGAATTGGTTAGAGCATCCACCTAACGATCAGGCATTCCCGTTCAAAATTCCACAGCAGCACATACCATTTTCCATCGGTAATCTGTATATGGACATATTTTGACATGTCTCCGCTGTATAACCTGCAAAATAACAATTAAAAGTGGACTTCAGCAATGTGTCAGTGTCATAATGAATAAAGTAGTACTAAGCATGTATAAACATCAGTAAGCATGTGTAAGTGCATTTGCGTGGGGTTTGCATTGCTTTACAGACACACACACACACACACACACACACACACACACACACACATATATATATATATATATATATATATATATATATATATATATATATATATATATATAAATATATATATATATAGATATATAAATATATGTATAAATATATAGTTATATTTATATATATATATATAGTTGCAGACATATACATTTACGTATGTATATACATATAAAGTTATATTTATATTTATATATATGTGTGTGTGTGTGTGTGTGTGTGTGTGTGTGTGTAGATATACACAGATATACAGCTAAGATAGGAAACAGCACACACAGATGACATATGTTCACAGGCTATGCCAGTGGAAGCGAGGGTCCCAAGCAAGAAACACGTAGCATCAACCCCCCCCCCCCACCGAGCTAGAGCAGTGAAACATACAGACACACAATAAAAGTAAACACACCACTGTTTCCCAGGCCACAGGCAGGATACTACCAGTGGGAGAGACCTGTCAGGTCTAATCTTGAAACAAAGACATCAATGTCCCTTGTGGGACACCCCAAAAATTAATGATAATCAGAGTCAGTTCCTGTCATGAGTCATTGAACCAGGCCATAGATGTACATGGACCAGTAGGTTGTGCAAGCCTGATAACCCATGGGTCGACACAATGTATGACATGTGTCCCGACATGCATTGAGTGAGCAGTGCGTAGTCGTGTGTTTATACCCCACCTGCACCCACAGTAAGGATGAGTGCTGTAGAGGAGGGGCAGGTGGGGGAATTATGGGTATGCAATTATGGGTCTAGGTGTGCAGGTGTTGGCTGATGTGGGTCTATATGGACAGCCCCAGGGATGTAACTAATATTCCGAAATGGGCATAGCTTATGTCCATACCTCTCAACCCCTAAGAGCAACTCCAGTGGACAGGACATAAACCGTTGGGGGAACAAATAGGGACCATACATCTCAACTGTCCCTGATTTCGAGGGATGTCTCTGAGTCTGACTCAAATTCTAACTCTGTTTCTCTTAATCACTCCCAAAACCACTGACTTTTGGAGGAAAGGTGGTGAATTACACGTAATGACTAATGACAACAATTAACAGTTATAAACTTCATTTACCTCAGAAAATGTGTATTAATTCATATGCTCTGAGTCTGTCATTGTATCAAGTTAATAGCACTAATATTTTAATTGTGTCCCTGATTGTCCCTGATGTTGTCATGACATGTCCCTGGTTTAGGTGATATTTGTCCCCAACCGTTTGAGAGGTCTGATAGGGACAGAAAGCATATATTCCACTTACAACCTTAGAAAGATGATAGAATAATAGGTATGCAGTAGCATGAATCGGCTGAAGGTTGTGGGTTCCAAAACCCAAGTACTTGTCTGTATTTAATGGTGTCAGTTCCCATGTATTAGCCAGACAGGTGCAGATTGTAAGAGGAACACACCAATAGTTTGAATCAAACTCTGGACAGGCCTTGGATTTCATACAGTCGAACGGCATGCTTACGCCTAATGGGCAGCCATTCCCAATACTGTAGGCATGTAATCCGATGTAATAGGCATCACAAGGTAATATCGTAGTCCTCACTACCACCCAGGGGTGTGAGTGTCAGATGCAAACACCAAATGCAGTGCATTGACAAGTGCGGGAGCAAGTGGGTGTAAGCCTGTTTGGCCACCGGTATGCGAGTATCACAATGATGAAGCAATGTAGAGGCTGAGTGTAAGAAACTGTAACCGAACGTTAGCATTACTTATCTCCATGCAAACCTGTGCACACCCGCTCACATCTGCTTTAATGTGCCTTAATCACTCTGTACCCAACAGTTTGTGTTCTGGCCAGCAACAAAATAAACAGCCTCTGCAAGGCTAGAACACAGGACCCTGTACATCACAGTCATAGTAGTAAACCACTATGCCATGATAGCAATGCATATAAAGGAGGTATCAGCAAACTAATCCTCACAACAGGGAAACAAATCAAATATGTAAACTGAATCAATGTACAGTGTAATGTTCTGTAACCTGCCACAGACCATAAATTTGTGAATTGGTGTACTGCAGTAAACATAGAGTTGAGGTGTCACTGTAATAAGGTTCAGAGGTCCCCAGGACACCATACAGTGTATGGACACATGAATGACGGATACCAGACACATATATAGCCTGTAATGAGTAAGACATTGTTGACAAAAGTCAAATATAATGCTAGATAACCAATAATCAATACTAACTGCCACACAGCCCAACTAAGTAGTTGTAAGCAATGTGTAGGGAAGCCAATACAATATGCCCACAGGTACACCTTCTTAAGAAGTGCCAACCTGAAGTAAGCATGTGTGCCCATAGCTTAGCTTTTTCAAAACTGGCCAATTACGGAAAAGTGAGGGAATTTGGCCCTACTTAAACTGAAGAGGCGGGGATATGGCTCATAACTGGTTTTAGCATCCCCCTGCAGGCAGAATGGCTGGAGTGGGAGAAGGCACTCGCTTTAGTGTAAGCACTTTTAAGCAGAAGTAAACACATATAAGTATGAGTAAGCAAGTCTGAGTGCACTTGTGCAGGTCTAAGCAGTGCCCAGCATAGGAAATATATATACGTATATACAGATATATAATATATATATATATATATATATATATATATATATATATATATATATGAAGAAAGAACGACGTAACAATAAAGCATACAAAAGAAATGAGAATGGAATCAACAGCAACCCCAGTATTATATAGCGCTGTCAGCATATGTCATATCAAGCTGGGCAGGAGTGAGCAAAGCACTGCTACTCACACCACAGGCAGGATATTATCAGTGGGTGTAACTTTCTTGATTTGCTAAGTCTACTTTATACACAGAGGGTAGTCCCTGGTTGAACTACCCAAACATTGATAGACCATTTGTCCATCCGACCATTACACAAGCAAGGGCAGGTATGTTCAAGGACTAAATGGTGGGAGAACCTGAGAATACATGGATTGGGACAACATACGTGTAGGATCCCTAATGCTCGGGAGAGGGCAATGTGTGGAGGTGTGTCATGGCTGCGATAACAAGTGGACAATGGATGGTATGCATGTATGTTGAACACGGGTGGGGTGGAGGAACTATGGTATGAAATTATGGAGCCAGGAGTGCCAGGGTTGGATGGCTGGTTCTAATTGGACCACCCCATGGAGGTCAGCGAGTTCGTTATAAGTATGTATGCATACACACATGCAGACATCAGTATGTAGAAGTACATTCTCTGTAACACATTAATTCCATTTGCAGACATAAATAACAAATGTGCCCTTACAAACCTCAACAGTAGATAGAATAATAGGTTGTGCAGAAGAGGGATGGGATGAAACTGCTAAAATGCAGAAGTGTGTACAATGTCTGAAGTTAGTGCTGTGCTAATAAAACCAAATGTGAGGACTTTCCCACACATGGGATAATTCCTGTGATCTGCCTGCTATGGCAACGCCAATTACTAAACCGGTCTATTTGCAAATGAAATACATCGAACATGTACATAATTAAGCTCTCATGTGTAACATGTGCTTTACCACATCGTCATACTTATTAATTTATTGTAGTGTCATGTTAACGGGAGTAAGGATGTAATGAAGTATATAGTCTAATCTTGACATAAACACATGAGTGTCCCATGTGGAACAACCCAAAAATTGTGAATATTATTCTTTTGGTCGCTCATGTCACCAATGTTTGTGGACTAAACGTTTGGGAGTTCTGAGGATACGTGGAGTGAGTCAACCGATGGGATGGGTCTATAGGAGTAGGGAGTGGCCATTGGGTATTGGTGTGGATACACCGCAAATCCAACTGGATAATGGATGACTGCAGTGTTAGGGAGGCGTTGGGGTGTGTGTTTGGGGAACCAAGAGCCACAGGTATATGGATATATATGCAAATGAAGCAGCACAGCAATAGTGCATTGGTTAGAGCAACCACCTAATGAACAGACATTCCTGTACTGAATCCCACTGCATCACATACCATTTATCTGTACATGAACATATTGCGACATCTGTCCACTGTATAACCTGCAAAATATCAATTAAACGTTAACTGGAGCAAAGTGTCAGTGTCATAATGAATAAGGCACTAGTAAGCAGGTTCAAGCATATATAAACACCAGTAAGCATGTTTAAGTGCGTTTGCATGGGGTATGCATTGCTTTACAGACACACACACATATATCTATATATCTACTACTACTGGTGATGTGATGTTATTGCCATATATGTGTGTGTCATGTGATGACATTGCTCATACACCATGTGGATGTTGTCTTCACGTGGGCATGTCTGTTTGCCTGTATTGGTGTCTTTACCTATCAGCACATGCCTGGATGTGTTCAAATTAATGCAATCAACCTTAATACTGTGTATATGCCACATATATAGTCATACATAGCCATTGGGGACATGACCTGTGACCCTGCAGACTTTCAAGCATGTATGTGTTTTGCCATATACATCTACATGGCACTTTACAGCTGTGTAGCATCCTGCCATGTATTGCCTGTGTTGCACATGTGTAACACATGGGACAATAGCTAACCAGATGGTATTTGCAGGGTTGGATATCAACTATAGCATGTATGGTCATAGTGATTTAGTAGGCTATATTCCCTGGGCCATTTATGAGCCTAGGCAGACAGGTTACCTAGCTGTAGGCAACAGACAGGTAAGTTTCAGTGGCCAGTTCAAGCAGTGCCACAGAACTGATACACATGGTTACTGATATATTTGGCATGTGGTCATCACACCATGTCACAGAGAGAGGTGATGTGCAGCTTTGCTGGACAGGGATGCATAGTATGGCAAGAGTATGTTAAGTGTATGGGACAGGGATCTGTCAGGCATGTTGTGATCCTTGTACTAGAAAGGTGGATGTCCATGATGTATGTGTTTATTTGGGATCAGGATGTGTTAAGTGTAGCATGTCCAACACCTCTGGGTTGGGCATGGCTTTATTCAGGGTAGGCTGCATGCTACACAGTGCAGCTAGGGATTGTGAAAGGCAGTGTAAGCCATCTACACATGGGCAATAACCCTTAAAGGAAATATGTGATCTATTATGGGTCACATGGGTGTTGAGTATGGCTGAGCAGATATCTCTATATTCCTGTATGGCACTCTGTCATGATTAGGGGTGCCACATACGACTACCTGTCTTTTGCGGTGATGTAACTATCAAAGGGATGTACTGTCCAGCTGCATCCCATACACACAGTTGTCATTATGTTGACCGCTGCCTAGATGGTAGTTAATGGGTACAGGGTTTGTAACATGGGGTATGACAATGCAATACTTAGCTGTCAGATTGTTGCCATACATCAAACACCACACATTTAACACACTAAGGCCCTTCTGTATGTTGAACGCAGCACACAATGAGTCAACTATTGTTCCTAGTTCATAGTCATTTGCAAACATCAATAGGCTGATGCCTTCTGTGTTAGTCTGTGTGGTATAGATAACAAAGAGGGGGAGTACCAGGAATGACCCCTGTATTACTGTGGCTGGCACAGGTTTGGTGTGCGTGTATTCATCAAACACCTTCTGTAGTGTGGGTTCTGCCAGCAGTCCAGTTGCCAACCACTCCTGTGACATAGGAGTATACACCTAGTTTACTGAGTGTAGCTGGAACACAGTATGGGTGATGATGTCCTACAACCTGGCAAGGTCATGATATGCAGTGTGAATTAACCCTACTGTCATCTACATCTGCACCGAGTACATCAATTACGTTGACCATGGTTCATCGCCGTACAGACCAGACTCAGCAGGGTAGTTGTGCACTATGTCCCATTATCAATGGTGTCTCCCCCTTTGTGGGGTGTGATAACTTCTGTTGTGCACCATTCGGTGTGTACACAGCCTGACATGGAGCTATGATTGAAAATGATGTTTATGTGGATAGCTGAATGTTCTTACATTTGTATAGGATACACCCTGGGATATTGACAGGTCCCATGAAAACTGTATGCATGGCTTTAGAGAGTGCAGCTTGTACCTGCATAGCCATTAGTACAGGGGCCCTGTAGTGTACATGGATATATTACTAAGTGTACCTGCTGGGGGTGAGGGGGAGGTGGGAGTGGGTTTAGGTTCTCCCAGACCCTATCTGGATGAACAGGTGCTATTTCTGTAGGTGCAGTACTTCCCATGCCATAGTGCTGTTTAGCATGGCAGGTCTTGTTTTTGCCATTACAATTAATGACACAGCTATAGAATGCTCTGTGCTTGGCCTCATAATATGTGGCTGATTAGTTTCACAGTAGCTTTGCGTGGTTTTATATGGTGTATCTGCATCTTACTGAGGCTGACCAGGGATCATCTACACTCATGTGTGTTCACTCTTGCAAGAGTTACTACCTTCTGCGGTACAGTTTAAAGCATGTTACCACCAGTTTGCCTACTTGTTTGTGTTGGGTTGAATCCTGGTTCTGTTTCAATGGCACAATCACTGCACATATGTGACTGCTTAAGGTTCATTTGTGTAGGATTCAGCATTTGCACATGCATTGTCCATCTGCATGGGTGCCATAGCGCTCACCACTTTGCTCTTAGGAAACATAACATTGGCATTGGAGACTAACTATGTGCAGCATACTGTTAGCCCTGTTTCTGTGACTACTGTGATCCAGGTCAGTGGGGTCGATGGAATACAACATGCATTGAGCGCAGATGTTGGGACATGAGGAGTCTTCCCAGTTCATAATGGAATAGTTGAGAGTAGCCATTATTATGGTACTGTCAAAGACCAAATCTTCTCCATTACAGCATATTATGACAGTTGGAAAGTCTGCAGCCTGGTGGGTGATCTGTCTCAAGGTGCATTTTGAATTCCACTTTGGCACAAAGGTAGTTGCTCAGCATAATGCATCTGATGTTATGCAAGTGCAATTAGCATGGGGGTGTACATATCTTTCAGGAATATGGACACACCTATGGCCCATGTGTTTCAATAAAGGATAGTGGGCAAGAGATGAGGTATGTGTTATAACATGGTCATGCAGTGTGCTCTCCGGAGCATTGAAACATGTCTCAGCCACTACACAGATATGTTCTCCATGTTAGGGATTGACATATGTGTGTCCGTAAGTGTTTCTGACATGTATCATTGTGTAGCGAGACCCGCAGTTTATTGCTTGGCTGTCCCTGTAACAGCAGCGGACCCTCACTTGAACCGTGCATGATGAAGGCACTATAGGGGAAGCATGAGCCCTAGGCAGTATCTAGATTGCCAGGGGTGACAGGTGTAGGCCCTGTCTGGCAAAGCATCATGGTCTGTCAATCATGTTATCCCAGAACGAAAGATACTGGATACCCTGTGACATGCACCACTACACTAGACAATTGTGGAATACAATCCTTTTGTCCCTGTACTGCAGTATCATTCTGGCCAATGGCAGAATGCTACCCAGGCCTTGGGACATACCTGCATGGGCTGCAAGACCTGACAGTTCCTACATGTGTTTCCATGCAGTCCAGGCTACTACATCACAGGTCCTGCACAACAACATGGAATATGCCAGAGCCATGTGTATAGTTCAAAAGGTGGTCTGAGTCCATGTCTGTCTCTTCCTGCTTGGGGGGGGGGTCACTTGTTTGGCCAGATACTTAGACCCATCTGTGAATGTGTGTGATTTCCGGTAGTGTGTGTTTGTGTCCTTACTGTGTTTTGGTAAGGGTATGTGTTGGTTGTGTTGATGAGCTGCATGTGTTAACCTACACCTCATGACTGTCCAGTCCAGTCATGGCTGTAGACTGGGCTGCCTTCCAGCTAACCCCTGTAGCTGCATCCCAAACAATGTGTGGGGCATGGTGGTAGGTGGGTCTGGCAGTGTACATGGCATAGAGATTACATTCCCCAAGGATGGCCACATACACAAAGCTGACATTAGGAAACACCAGTAGCTGACTAGTGGACATGCCTGTATGAGCAGTCAGTACTACAAGTACCAAATACTGTATTTAGTTTACGTATTGCTTATGAAGATGTTTTAGACAGTGATGCTCACTTGTAAATATTTGTGTTATGGACATGACAACACTGGCTATTATGGAAACATTGTAGCTACCTTTAGCAGCAATCCTCCTCTGAGGAGCACATCACATCCTGTTAGTTGATTACAGATGATGCAAGTGTCTACAGGTCTGTTTCCTTCTCTGGGTATATACTGACATATCCACCAAGACCATGAACTCTGTTGGGCACAGACACCCACTCTCCAAACAGAGTCATGTATCAATAGGCTCTGATGCCTCTATCAACATGATCAGCATATAATCAGATAGTGTGAGCCATCACCTACAATCTGGCTATTACACATGGGCAGCTGTCCCCTACATCTTACACTCCTACTGCAGATGTTACACTAGAGTTAAAGATGATATGCAACCTGTTTCATTACCAGTGCTGTGCACTACCTTACATAAAGTATGTGCAGGCACCTGTTAGGTTGGCAATGTGAGGTTGGGGCTACACAAACCTGGTAGTTCAACCAGTGTGTCTGTACCTTCAATATCCACTTTATGTAGGTGTGCACATAGCCATTTGGCCCAGCCCTGTAACAAGGGTCACTACACATTTGCATAACATGTACACATGCACAGCTGTTACTGCTTGCAAACAATTGTAGAGAGGCAGATATTACATGTGTTATGTGCATGGATAGTTATCTGGCTCTTCCAATTATCTTTGCTATCATGCTGCTAACCTGTCAGATGAATACTAATGCTATGTATCCTGTCATTGAGTATTGTAATTCCCAATAGACATAACTACAGTTTGCATAACATAACAGAACTGCTATGTAGAATAGAATACAGATCTGCCTAGAATACTGAACATTACACAGTTATTGGCACAATATCCCACAATGCACACCATATGTGCACATATTTAACATGTTCATCTGACTTATATACCCATACATATGTTGACTGTTACAATATATCACCAGATACTATCCCATGTTATAGCACATACTTGTTGGACTAATCCTGACACTGACAGTGGCTGGAAGCGAAT
>NC_056741.1:1998846412-1998961412 GCF_019279795.1 Protopterus annectens | reverse complement strand
TTTATTATACAGATGATTACTACCTATATATGCAAGCTGTGGTTAAGGTATACTTTTGCACATGATAAACATCCCTGTCTTTATCAGGATTGTAACCTCGAATGCACAGATACTATGTGGCTGCTGTAACCATTACACTGTTGACATTAACGTTGCTTCTGTCTATTTCCTATTTAGATGATTTCTATGTGTAAGCTAGGCTAAGCAAAGGGCAGAAGCCCCCACACTCACTGAGCTTCACATACTCTTGAAATAACAACATATAACAAATGTACTGTGAGACAATACATTACATTCCTAACTACATTAGGCATAGCCCCTCACTGACATACTTCAAGGGAAACCTTGTTGTGTGAATAGGTAAGAGACTATACACCCTGGGATCATGTGTCCCAGAACCATACAGCCAGGGAGCCTGTCCAGTTTGATAGCTGCAAGACCTGTTGGGGGAATTGAGTGGTGTTAAATTGCCACATTAACATGACCTCTTTAGATCACTAAGTGCCCCTATCACCCTCCACAACCCCAGTCTTCAACAGCTTCCAGCATCTCTGCCTGGAATTGCTTCATGGCTAAGCTTGACAAAGGCTCACTTACTTCATCAATGGTGCGGGGAAGGCCAACACACTGTAGCTATGCTTATAATTGTCCTTGGGCAGATAGGTAGTAGGCTATCTGTGAACCTCAAATGTGCAGGCCATCGCAGTCATAATATGTGAATAAACAGACCTGCAGATCAAAATATACAGTGAGAACTTACCATGTAGTCAGGAAACAGTTGAGTACAGCAAGAACATACAGAACACTGATACTTAGTCACTCCAAAAGCCTATCTTGGAAGCTAGAAGACTTGTATAAGTTTAAGGCTTTCTATTGCTTACCAGTAGGTTACCAACAGTGAAGATGAAAAACAAGCACAGATGGGGAACATGCATTCAATGATACCATACCGGCCTATGTGTCAGCCTTAGACTTTGGAATACTGGCCAAGGCTATTGACACCCCCATGGTGCCTTATTTAGGAGAGTCTTGAAGCTAAATGCCAGCTCCATAAACAGCACAATAGCAGATTCAATGAGGATTATGCTACTCAATACCAGGGGTTGTGATTACAACATGCATGCACTCACTGCACTCCTCAGGATGGACAACATCAACATCTGTGCATTAACTGAAATCTGTCTTAAGGCTCCTGAGAGCACACCAGCACTACCAGACTACAACCCATACCACACATTTGAGCCACAGAACATGGACTGACAGACATGGAGGGGCTGTATCCATATTCATCAGGGATACCTACACCTGCAGGTTAGTGGGGCAGCATGATACCTCTGTGATCATCCATGTGCAGCTAACATCAGCCACAACTGCAATCTGGAATGTGGTCTTCTATGGATCACCCTCCATGACCCAGGACCTCCACTACCTACCTGGAGACAGTGGAGAACACGACAGTCCTAACGCACAGCCTGGCATTGGTTGATGTCAACTACCATACCATTAAGTGGAAAATGTACTCCGATACTCACTTCCAGGACCAGCGCTTCCTGGAATGTATCACCTCATATACCCTGTATCAGATGGTAACCTCCCTAATGTAGGGTGGAAACTACTAGATGTGGTCATCACCAACATGGGCAACAGGTGCACCACAGCTGAGGTTAACTGGTCACTGGTTAGATCTGACCATGAGCTATTCACTGTTTCCACACCCTATCATCTCCCCCACCCATGGATACCACAGTGTATACCTTTCCTACAGCTAAATTTACACTATTAGTGACAGGGGTGGGGGATTTCACAGCACCCACACTAAGGGGAAACACTGCTCAAGATACAGACAGATTTACAAATGCAGTCTATAAGCACCTACACGGATGTATGGATTGTGCCATAACTGGTAAACCAAGACTCACTCCTCCTAAACAAGGACACCAGTCTGGTGGATCTCTGCAATAAACAGGTTATACTGCAGAAGTAGGACAGTGTTCCAGACGCACAGAAAATCCCATGAAGGGCAGACATCCATGACCACAATTAGCATGATATGTAGGTCCCTCATGACATCATCCAAGGCTAACATCAGCAGGAGAATATGCAGGGATTCGAAGGATAACCACAAAGCCTTCTTTGGCTATGTCAAGGATCTACATGGTGACACACAGATTTGCTCTGTGCTGGTGAAATATAGCACAAAATATGCTGACCCTACTGATATCGCCAACATCCTTGCAGATACATTCGGTGCATACTTCACCCCCTAAAGAGCCCACAACACTACCTGAAATGTACAGTATCCCAACCATCAGAGACACACAGGTGGAAATGGCCTTCTCTAACAGCAGAACACAGCATCAATTGAGGCAGATGTTGACCCAGACTGCATCTTGCAAACTGTACAAGACAACCTGCCCCCCACCTGATTAAGCATTCCTACCTCAGCCTCTCCACAGGCTACATGCCCTTACAATGGCACATGGCAACAGTTATTCCACTCCATCAAGGTGGAATCACAACTGACCATGGTAACTACCCCCTCAAAAGCCTAACTAGCCTGGTCTGCAATGGTATGGTTCGCATCCTCATGGCACTCATTAACAATGTCATTGGTAACCTTCGAACACGTGACCCAACCCAGGTCAGCTTGGTTAAGTGCAGTTCATGCCTACTGAACCTGTTTGACATCTTACATACAGTCACCAAGACATTAGATGATGGGGGAGATGGTTCACACATACTACCTGGACCTCACCAAGGCTTTTGACTCCATGCCCCACTCAGGTATTATTGATAAACACGCCAGCCAGTACATTCACCCATACATCACAGGTTGGGTTACCAATGGGCTTACACACAGAACCCACATGGTATGACTAGCGGTCTCCAGGTCCAGCTCTTGAACAGTCACGACTGGTGTCCCACAGGACTCAGTCATGTTTGCCCTACTGTTTGGCATATATGTCTCAAATGTAAAGCAAACACAGGTGGACTACAGAAGACCATGTTTGGCAATGACTGCAAACTGATAGCCATGATTGATAGTCCAGATGGCACAGACATCCCTCAAGGACCTCACAGAGAATGTCACAGGGTGTCAATGACACGGCCGCCAGCCAAGTGTCACTTACTGCATGGTCATTCCATTGTGGAATTGGCACCCACATATTAACATATGAGCGGCAGCCACTTTAATACAGATGAGGTAATGGAGTATCTGGGGACTAAGATAGATAGTGATCTCCACTTTGACAATCATATCTCCACAGTAGTTAGGGCATCCTTCTATGTAGGCCATCTGATTACTAAAGCATTCCCATCTAGACATACTGGGGTTATAGTGCCCCTTTACTCATCACTCATCAGTCCCATCATATGGTATAATAACCCATGTAGGATGTACCTCAGAGGACACATCCAACAGCTAGGGGGTCCACGAATGTACCTCACTAAGGGGAATACTGGCCTTCAATATATGGCCTATGCATCCGGACTGAATAAATTCCTGCTTTACTCAGTGGCATCTTGTTTACCCAGAGATGATCTCCACTGGCCAACACAGCCATGTCGAACTCAGGCTTGATAGATATGCATCTCCTATGGGAATCCATGTCACAGTGAGCCACACACTGTAGTGAGCTGACCTTGCCACAACAATAATCAAATGATGCTAGAGGGACAGCTTCCTGTCACAGACACTCCCCATACTTTGGAACAACATCCCTAACTACATTATACAGAGCCCTTCACTAACACTCTGCAAGAGAAACCTTGAAGGGTGGATGGGGAACAGTAGATGCACCCCAGGGATCCCGTCATTGGCTCTGCTCCACAGAGGGATGGTTATTGAATCAATGGGGTGTCAAAAGCTGACGCATTTTGGCTGGCCTTTTGAAAGGCCTCTGGCAGTTGGCCAAGTACCTACCTATGAATCTATACATACAGTATCTGCGTATCTGCATATGCTGATAGCTTAATTTACTGTTCAGGTGTTGACTTACCTTGTGCCAATGGCTGTTGTGTGTGCAATAGCTGAGGGCTGCCTATGTTGGATGCACACAGTAGACAGCCTATACATGACAATTTACAGATAGTCTTGTGTGTATGCCATCCATTTTTACTGTGTGCGCAGGTAGAGAAAGATGTCAGTTCCTAGGTGCCTACACTGTCAGTGTGTGTGCTATATGTTCCCTCTTTGCTAAGGCATGGGCATACTGGGCACACCTCCATCTGCCTAATGGGGTTGGATCAGGGTGTTCATGGTTGGAGTACCTCTGTGCCTGTGGGGCCTTTGGCAATGGTGGTGAGTTGTGAGGGCCTTCACCATTCTGCCCCTGCTGCAGCTGTTTCCACAGGACCATATTGTGTAGCATGGCACACACTAGATGTGGGCACATGTGCCTGGAGAGTACTGCAAGGCTCCACCAGATATGTCCAAGCAATGGAACCATGATTTCAGCATCCCAAACACACGCTCTATGATGATTCTGGTTTGTGCGTGTGCCTCATTAGGCATTCCTGCATGGGTGTGTATGCATTTCTAATGGGAGCCATCATCTACGGTTCCAGTGCATAGCCAGCATCCCCCACCAGGTGGCCATTTGGGATGTCCCCCCTGGAAAATGACCCATACAGCTGTGAGGCATGCCAGATGTGGGAGTCGTGATAGCTTCCAGGGCTGCCAGCACACACATCCATGATAATGCCCTGGGCATTGCACACAACCTGGCAGTTGATGGAGGGGTATCCCTTGTGGTTTATGTAGTGCCTACCCTGCTCACCTGGTGGCGACTTGATGTGTATGTGTGTGCAGTCTAGTGCACCCAGTACCTCTGGGTATTCTGCCACAAGGTGGAAGAGACCCATATTGCTGGTCAACTCCTCCTGCGTTTGGGGGAAGTATATGTGCTCATTGGCATGTGGTAACATGGCATCCAGGAACTGGTGTAGTACCCTGGATGCTGATGCCTGTGAGATCCCCATGATATCCCCAGTTGGTCTTTGAAAGATATCTGTAGCTAGAATTCTCAGGCTTACACATATCTTCTTATCCACTGGGTTGGGTTCTCATCTGTTTGTTCTGGCTCTGAGGCATGGCTGGCGCAGCTCCACAAGTTGCTGTAGGGTGTCCCTGTTCATCCTGTAATGCTCTACTATCTCCAGATCATGTATCCCCTGGTAGGTTACCCTGGGTCTGAACACTGTCCTCCTCCTCTGGTGCCCGCGTGGTTGTGTGCATCATCCTCCACACCACCTTCAGTCTCCAACACATGCTGGTGGATCAAAGCTATGGCAGCACCTAACATGTACATAATAAAAGTTCCCCATCTGTATACACCACTTTTGCAGAGTGTATGGGAATACACAAATGTGTGTGAGGTGCTTTCACACTTTATAGTATTGTGCTATGGATGCTGCTGCTGTAAGTGGGTATGAGCTATTCCAGTTGCTGCATGTCTTAATTATGGGTTTTGAAATGAGTACTGCAAGTGTGGGTCCTTTACTGTGGAGATCTACTTGCCTGCCTTGATTAATCTGTTACCCTTTAATTCACCTTTAGACCTGGATCCCCTCCCATTATCAGGCATGCATCCACCTGCTGTCTTTCTTGTTTTGCACTTTCCCTACCCAGTCATGGCAAAATGTGCCTTGTAGCTGATATACTGCATATCACTTTTGTTCTGCTTTGACACTTTGCTGTTTTCTTTGCAGTACAGCCCCTTCCCTTCCCTGTTCTGCAGGTAGCTGCTTGCAGCCTTGTTAGCTGTTGTCAATGGCTCACTGTAGGCTCCTAGGTCTTAATTAGTCATTTTTACTTCAATTTCACTGCTGCAGCATTTCCTTATTTCTTTCCTATATCCTTCCTGTTTCAGCTGCAGTGCGCGCCACACATACCCGTTTACCAGATTTACGCACGTTTTCATCTCCGTTCACATGCATACTTGGTTACCTTGTGTACTCTCAGCTAAGCATAGCTATGGGTAATTCGACATGCCCCTATCCTGCAGCTTTGCCTAGCTAGGGCAGACCGGTTTAGCAATTCTCCAATGTGCTTACAGCAATGGTGACACACCCCTCTCTTGAAGTCATCTTTATCTCAAGGGTTCACTTTGGTGTTATAATGCTACACTGTGAAGTGCATCCTTACACCAGCGGGGAATCTGTGATTCACTATTACTCCTCTCATTTACATGGCATTGCCTACTAATTCCTAGCTACTGTGCATAACACTGTCACTGCCCCTTAGCAACCCTTGCGCCATGAGTATGGTGTAGCATGCCTGCCATTGACTATTATGGGGAAATCATGATATGTGTTTCATTGCATTTTTATTCTATATTTTTATATGTTCCTTGTGATCCCCTTTGCGCACAGCTGCCCTGCACTTCCACATTGCGATAGTGTGACTATATATATTAAATGTTAATTTTATATTTTGTACATTTTTTTTATGCCATATATTTAGCCATGTGTTTGGTCAGCTGTCATGGCTCCTACTTTATGTTTGCAAAAATGTAAACTGTTTCTTATGGTTTACATTTCTGCATGCATACACTACGTATGCACCACTTCCTGAATCACTACATAAGTTCATTTGCATGCTACACTGCTGCACATGGCGTAGTTAGAGTACAAGGCTCAGGAGTTGTGTGGTCGTAGCATATGCAAGTAGTGCACATGGGAACAGCTCGTACCTAAATCGCTCGGCAGCCATCTTTGGTGTTAGAATGTTAATGCACTTGCACCTGTCGCAAGCTTCATGAATCCCAGGAAGTATCATCATAGAGTACAATGAGGATGCAGCTTATCACCCCAAAGAGACTGATATTAAGTTAGTGCTTAGTGTTCTGCTCTAATGATCTGCACCACATTAGGGCAAAAAATGCACTTAATGAGTGCTAGGAAAATGCTTGAGCTATTCCAACAATTACTACACTAACAAGACAACCCAGCCACTGGGGATGCACAAGCCAGTGCATTTTTTGTGCTGGTCCCAAGCCCGGATAAATGGGGATGGTTGTGTCAGGAAGGGCATCCAGTGTAAAACTTTGTCAAATCATTTTATGCAGTCACCAGTAAATATTTCCATACAGGATCGGTCGAGGCCCAGGTTAACAATGACCGCCACCAGTACTGTTAGTCAAAAGGGTGCTGGCGGAAATTGGGCTACTGTTGGCCGAAGGAGGAGAAGAGGTGGAAAGCATGGCCGAAGGCAGGAAGAGAGGACAAAGGCTAGGACTGTGGTAGTGAGGGTCGTAAATTTGAATGTTGGCAGTATGACTGGTATAGGGAGAGAGCTAGCTGATATGCTGGACAGAAGGAAGGTTGGTATATTGTGTGTGCAAGAGACCAGATGGAAGGGGGAGTAAGGCTAGGTGTATCGGAGGCGGGTTCAAATTGTTTTATCATGGTGTTGATGGGAGGAGAAATGGCGTAGGAATTATTCTGAAGGAACAGTATGCGAAGAGTGTTTTGGAGGGGAAAAGAGTGTCAGATAGAGTGATGTTTATGAAGCTGGAAATTGATGGTGTAATGATGAATGTTGTTAGTGCATATGCTCCACAAGTTGGGTGTGCAGTGGATGAGAAAGAAACATTTTGGAGTGAATTAGATGAAGTGGTGAAGACTGTACCTAAGCATGAGAGAGTGATGATTGGAGCAGATTTCAATGGTCATGTTGGTGAAGGGAGCAGGGGGGATGAGGAAGTGATGGGTAGGTATGGTGTTAAACAAAGGAATGCAGAAGGTCAGATGGTAGTGGATTTTGTGAAAAGGATGGACATGGCTGTGGTGAATATGTATTTTAACAAGAGGGAGGAGCATAGGGTGACATACAAGAGTGGAGGAAGATGCACACAGGTGGATTATGTCTTATGTAGGAGGGCCAGTTTGAAGGAGATTAGAGACTGTAAAGTGGTGACTGGAGAATGTGTAGTTAGGCAGCATAGGATGGTGGTTTGTAGGATGACATTGGTGATCAAGAAGAGGAGGAGGAGTGTGAGAGCAGCAACAAGGATCAAATGGTGGAAATTGAAAAAAGGGTAATTGTGAGGTGGAGTTCAGGGATGAGTTAAGACAGGCACTGGGTGGCAGTGAAGAGTTACCAAATAGCTGGGTAACTACAGCAGAGCTAGTAAGGAAAATGGCTAGAAAAGTGCTTGGTATCACATTGGGACAGAGGAAGGACGACAAGGAGACATGGTGGTGGAATGAGAAAGTACAGAAGAGTATACAGGCAAAGAGGATGGCAAAGAAGAAGTGGGATTGTCAGAGAGATGAAAAAAGTAGACAGGAGTATAAGGAGATGAGGTGCATGGCAAAGAGAGAGGTGGCAAAGGCTACGGATAAGGCATATGAAGAGTTGTATGAAAGGTTGGACACTAAGGAGGGAGAAAAGGACCTGTACCGATTGGCTAGACAGAGGGACCGAGCTAGGAAAGATGTGAAGCAGTTAAAGGTGATAAAGGATAATGAGGGAAACATACTCACAAGTGAGGAGAGTGTGTTGAGGAGATGGAAAGAGTACTTTGAGGGGTTGATGAATGAAGAGAATGAGAGGGAGAGAAGGTTGGATGATGTAGGGATAGTGAATCATGAAGTACAATGGATTAGTGAGAAGCAAGTAAGGATAGCTATGAAGAGAATGAAGAATGGAAAGGCTGTTGTCCCAGATGACATACCTGTGGAAGCATGGAGGTGTTTAGGTGAAATGGCAGTGGAGTTTTTAACCAGATTGTTTAATGAAATCTTAGAACATGAGAGGATGCCTGAGGAATGGAGAAAAATTGTTTTGGTACTGATTTTTAAGAATAAGGGTGATGTGCAGAGCTGTAGTAACTACAGAGGGATTAAATTGATCAGTCATAGCATGACGTTATGGGAAAGAGTAGTGGAAGCTAGGTTAAGGAGGGACGTGATGATTAGTGAACAGCAGTATGGTTTCATGCCGGGAAAGAGCACTACAGATGCGATGTTTGCTCTGAGAGTGTTGATGGAGAAGTACAGAGAATGTCAGAAGGAGTTGCATTGTGTTTTTGTAGACTTAGAGAAAGCATATGACAGGGTGCCTAGAGAGGAGTTGTGGTATTGTATGAGGAAGTCAGGAGTGTCAGAGAAGTATGTAAGAGTGGTACAGGATATGTACAAGGGTAGTGTGACAGCAGTGAGGTCTGCAGTGGGAGTGACGGATTTGTTTAAGGTGGAGGTGAGGTTACATCAAGGATCAGCTCTGAGCCCTTTCTTATTTGCAATGGTGATGGACAGGTTGACAGACGAGATCAGACAGGAGTCACCATGGACTATGATGTTTGCAGATGACATTGTGATCTGTAGTGAGAGTAGGGAACAGGTGAAGGAGAGATGGAGATATGCTCTATAGAGAAGAGGAATGAAGGTCAGCAGGACTAAGACAGAATATATGTGTGTGAATGAGAGGGAGGATAGAAGAATGGTGAGGATGCAAGGAGTAGAGGTGGCGAAGGTGGATGAGTTTAAATACTTGGGATCAATAGTTCAGAGTAACGGTGAGTGTGGAAGAGAGTTGAAGAAGAGAGTACAGGCAGGATGGAGTGGGTGGAGAAGAGTGTCAGGAGTGATTTGTGACAGATGAGTACCTGTAAGAGTGAAAGGGAAGGTCTACAAGAGGGTAGTGAGACCAGCTATGTTATATGGGTTGGAGACACTGGCATTGACAAAAAGGCAGGAGTTTCAGCTGGATGTGGCAGAGTTAAAGATGTTAAAATTTGCATTGGGTTTGACGAGCGTGGACAGGATTAGGAATAAGTATTTTAGAGGGTCAGCCCAGGTTGGAAGGTTTGGAGACAAAGCCAGAGAGGCAAGATTACGTTGGTTTGGACATGTGTTGAGGAGGGATGCTGAGTATGTTGGGAAAAAGATGCTAAAGATGAAGCTACCAGGTAACAGGAAAAGAGGAAGGCCTAAGATAAGGTTTATGGATGTGGTGAGAGAGGGCATGCAGGTGGTTGGTGTGACAGAGCAAGATGCAGAGGACAGAAAGAAATGGAAACAGGCGATCCGCTGTGGTGACCCCTAACGGGAACAGCCGAAAGAAGATGATGATGACTACACTAACAAGACAACTAGCATTTGGTACAGGTAATGCCCCTTAGTGATCAATCACCAGAAATAAACACAACATATACCTTAACTGAAATATGTGGAAAGTGAATTCCCCCAACAAGGTAATACTACTGTCAGACATGCATACAGAATATCTACTTCTATAGATGTTCTACAGTGATTATAACATTTTGTAAATTTTTTTGAAAGTAAGCGTGAAAGCTTACATTCCCTTTCTTATATACAGCTGCAATTTCTGATAGAGATTACTGACAATTGTTTTTTGTATTATTTATTTATTGCATTTGTTTACTGAGATGGTCTGAATGGGTAGACAAACTGGCCATTTACATCAGAGGCTTGAGGAGAAAAGCTCCACGACAAAATGAGAAAATAGTAACACAATAACTAATACATTTTTAGACAATAAGCATATATACTTTTTCATTCACATCACATTTGTCTCAGTTTGATAAAGATGTTTTTTTACCTGATATGGGAATAGTACACAGTAAAATAAAAATGTTATGCAGTGGTACATTTGAGAACAAAAAAAAAGGAAAACAGATTATTTATGACAGACATATAAAGCAATTTGTTACAAAACTTTATGGTCGAAAAATATTTATAAACTGTCCCCGGGATTCATGAAGCTCGGCGCAAGGCCGGTGTAAGGCTTGCGCCGGCAGTGCAGTAAATAATCGGCGTAGCAGCGCCATATGCATAGTAATGAGTGCACGCCGCAACCACAGACACGTGCAGAGGGCACGTGAGCGAGCCCAAGTAGGATGCGGCCGTAGGCGTGGCCAAGCCGGCAGGCGATGAGCAACCTAAAGTGCTGACTTCCACAGGCCGCCTGCAATAGTAACCGCACCAGCCAGGGTCCGTGGATAATGAAACGTATGCAGAGTATGCAACATAGTACCCGTTCACACAAAACGGAGAACCAAACATTAACCCACGAAGTACAAAGTGTACCCGTCCAAGGAACAAAGGATACGATAATACCGTGTCCGTCATGCAATGCACTGTCAGTGGGCATACCCAGTGAAGGTGTACCGCAGCATGTCAGCGCGCTGCACCTACATAGAAGTAGCCACATGGGCATGGTCACCAGCAGTAGTGAGAGTACACAGCCGGGTAGCCGTGTCGATATAACAACAAGAAGGAAACCAGATACCCTAAACACAGACAAACATGTGCATAGCAACATGTACTACACCTAGCAACGTGCCCGTCGCATACACATAGGACCGCGTATGCCTAAGCGTAATATCCAGAAGCAGAACCCATGCATGCAAATGTAATACACAACAGCCCCGTCATAGCATGTAACCTGCACCCATGTACGACCGTGCACCCAACCCAGCTAGCAGCCTTGCGCAGCTGCACACCTACACACAATGGGTGTACCTGAAATGTAGTAAGAAGTATTGTCCTAGGCAGTGCCACGCAGGCAAATATGTACCCCACATGTTAACATCCCACCTCAGGTACAGATATCCAAATGGCTGCATGTGAATGTGTCGGCAGAATGTGTACATCCCGCATGTGGTATGGACCTGTTGAAACCCCATAGGCGTGAACACGCCACGGTGCCCATAACTGTACACATCTGGACAAGGCAGTATGTTCAGCCACCGTACTGATGATTAGCTATGCAGACATGTCAAACACAACACATATGGCGGAACATCTGCCCACCAAGCAGGACGCCCCAACAGGGTGCCACAGGCACAGAAGGTGAAGGTGGGACATCACACATTGAGAATAGCGTTGCCGGATGGCCAAACACCCACGGCCAACGCAAAGGATGGAATAACATGTATATGCCTGGATGAATGGGTATGTCATAGCATGGGAATAGGCCAAGCAATCCACCATAATAGCCATGTGTACCAGATACAAACAGCCAGTAACACGCAGTAGTAATGCAGGAAGGCATACACGACTGTGGGAATAGCACAGGACATATGGCATGTGCCAAGTGTTGACGCATGACACAAATGTCCAGGATGGGGCTCCCTGCAAAGAGGAACATGTGCCAACCCCGCCCCCCACAGATGTACTGGCAGTGGAAACACATCCCAAACACACACCAACACTACCATCCATCCCACGATAGCAACGGAGGCTGGTCAAAGACCACCATGACGCGTGCACAAACAGGGACACGTGTAACCGTTGCCCTAACAACCCCCCTCAGGCCAAAGAATAATAGTATGGACATATGCATGTAATGCTGTGAAGGATGTGTGGTAGTCCTCAGTATCACAGAGGTAGGTACACAGATATACTGTAATCAACCGTGACATATGTGCACTGTAGACAGCATACCTGCAGGTAATACATAGTTCAATCATGTGCCACAGAAATATACACATATGAATGAGGATAGGGGATAGACAAGTGTGAATGGGACAAACTATGAACATAGGTTCATAGGTCCATAGGTACATAGTAGGCTATCTACCCAAGGGCAGCTATAACCCTAGCCCATAGTTATGTTTCCTTTGCCAACCCTCCAGTCCAGAGATAAAATGCCTATTATATTGCTGTACCTCTGTCAAGCAGTGACAATGATGTAATCCCTGGGGTATATCTGCAATCTCCCATCCATTGGTCAAGATCCCCCTCGAACAAGGCCAGCAATGTTCTCTGCCTCACATGTACTGGGATGTTGTTCCACAGCATAGTGAGTGTCTGGGTGATGTATCTGTCCCTCCAACACATTCTATTAATGACCGTGTCAAGGTTCACGTCACCTGCCCCTGTGGTTCTGAGGGATGTAGATCCATTAGGTGAAGCATAGTCATCAAATATGGGTCGACATGGCCTCGTATGTCAGGCACAGGTCACCACTGAACAAGTGGTATGTGACTGAATGGAGCAGGAGTTCTTACAGTCGGGCAGCATAACACAAATTCCTGACACCCTGCATCCGTCTGACGATGAACCTATGGGGCCTTCCCAGCTGCTGCAGGTGTCGGGTCAGATACCTTTTGAATGGGGCAATGTACTCAATCATAGGTCTAATGAGTGATGAGTACAAGGAGACGATGACCTCCCCTGATCTAGATGTGAATCCCTGCACGATCAGGTGGGCAATGTAGAAGTTCTACTGAACCACGTTAGCAACGTGTGTGTCGAACGAATGGTGACTGACAACCTGGGTCCCCAGATCCCTGGTAATTCCCTCTGTGCTCAGTGGATTGCCACCTATATGGCAGCTAGGGGTAACCCTGTTCTTCCCGAAGGGTATGACTATGCATTACCCGGCATTTAGCTGTAGGCCATGTCCCTGGCAGCAGATATCCATATCTGTGAGGCCCCTCTGAAGGATATCTGTGTCAGATGTCCGTCCCACTATGGCACCCAGTTTGCAGTCATCTGCAAACAATGTCAGCCATAACCCCCCTTTGTTTGCTTGTACTTTGGAAATGTAGATGCAGAAAAAGAGTGGACCCAGGACAGAGCCCCGTGGGACACCGCCTGTGACTGGCAGTGAGTCTGACATGGTGCCAGCAACTATGACCGTGTGGGTTGTGTCACCTAGCCAGTTTGCAACCCATCCTGTGATGTACGGGTTCACATCCAAGCTGATGGGTTTATCAATGATACCCGAGGGGGGTATTGTGTTGAAGGCCTTTGCCAGGTCGAGGTAGGCTGTATGGACTGCCTGACCCTCATCAATGGCCTCGGTGACTGTTCCTAAAACGTCAACCAAGTTTTAAACGCATGATCTGCCTGTGACCAAGCCAAACTGGGTTGGATGCAAAGTATGCAAGTCCCCTATGTCGTCATCTATGAGCTCCAGTATGATCCTTCCCCATGGCTTTGCAGATAAGGCTTCCCAAGCTAATGGGACGGTAATAACCAGGGTCAGTGGAGGCACTGCCCCTGTGAAGTGGGACTACAGTTGCCTTGTGCCACAACTCGGGTACGTTACCTGAGGTGAGGCTAAGATTAAACAGCCATCCTAACTGTGGGTCTAATTCCTCAATGAGATCATGGAGTACACAGCCGGGACACCATCTGGTCCCATGGATGCTGTGTTTAGACCTTGGAGAGAGCATGTCCCACCTGTGCGTTACAGAACATTCAGGGGCCACAATCTTCTGGTACAGACATCTCTCCATGTGGGGGGGAGGGGGTGGAGATGTTTTCACCGAACCTGTCAGCCAGTATGTTGGCAATGTGTGTATGTTCAGTAAACTTCACATCATTGTGAACCCAGTCAGAGCATATCTGGGAGTGTCCTCCCAGGTGTCAAACATAGCTAAAGAAGGCCGTGTAATTGTCTGTCGAGTCCTTGGTGATATATCTGTCGGACCTGCCCCGGATGATGTCATGAGAGCTTGTAGTTCATCACATATAATGAGCAAGGGTGTCATACCTCACAAGGAGTCTGCTCTGTCTTGTAGTAGCTACCTCCTCTCGTTGCAGAGCTTGTGTATGGCTGGGGTACACCACACTGGATGCTTGGCATTGGTACAAAGACTCACAGTTGTGTAAGGGATTGCCTGATCCATGCAGTCCTGTAGGTGCTGGTAGAAGGCATATGTAAGTGATTCAGTGGCTTGAGTAATGTTCACCACTGGCTCAGGGGCCTTAAAGGAGACCACACTACTGTTTAGAAATGTGAAGTCGGCTTTTGAGAAAGCCATATGTATGGTAACCAGCACCACCCACAGCATTGTATGTCAATAGCAGAAGCTATTGTCCAAATAACATATTATTAACTTTAATATTAAAATATGTATTATTATTTATTTAGTTATATGTTTCAGCTAATTACACTTGAAAATGCCTGGTAAGACCGGGCGAAAGTGCCCGTGATCTACTTGTTATGGTGGTGTCATTCTGACAATAAAGTGGCGATACTTCCCTACTGGGACATCTGGGGATTAATTAAAGCAGTTGCTAACCTGCATCTATGGATGTACACCATTTGGTTTCAGTTTTGAAAAACCTGGTTTTCGTAGCACTACATAATATGGGTAGTCAAACAGACATCCGCGATTGGGGAACATACAGCAGCAGTCAAAACCACTGGCCACATGGACACAGTCCAACAAGTTCTACACTTTGCATATGCACATTGGTGTCCATTGTAGGACCCAAAAATTGTTCCGTACAGAATACCATCCAGCCGTTATCGTTCTACCAGAAGAAGCGACAGTCGTGAGTACGGCACAGCTAGACATATGCACCACCAGCGTGTTTAAGGTTGATGACAAGTGTCCATGAAATGCAGGACATATGAACAGAAATCCCCAGATTGTCGAGTCCATAGAAGTGCGTCCACATCCCAGTCCCGCACACATGAAGGATGTGTAATGGGTACTGTCGAGGGTTGCAGCCATGGGATCGTGGGTATGCAGAATTGGGGCTCGGTGTTGTTTGGCAGATAATCCGTTGTCCCGCCCCGTGGGAGGGATGTGGGTGTAGCACATGCCTCACTCCCCACTAATAATGCAAAGCATCCACCGGATAACGCTAAATGCAGGTGTGAAATGTGTACAGCCCTATACCAGTGTCCAGTAGGCAATTCCCATGGACGGACAAACGTACGACCAAGATGGCACCCATAACTGCAAACCCGGTGGAATTACACAGCTGCAGTAAGGCATAACACAGGAAATACAGATGGGAACTACAGTAGACACTCCCCATACAAAGTCAGACCGCCGTGCGAATACCGGCTTACACAGCACTCAATCTGCCAGCAACAAAATGGGGATTACTCGCTGCCATACTGCGGAACAAATGGGCGACCTGTGGAACACATACTAATGGCACACCAACAACGTCAACTAGGAAGGCCATAGGATGGTTAAACTATGGCGTTCCCACTTATAAAGAACATCCTTCAATGAATTAATAGGATCTACATGTTTTGGTGGTGTTATGTTGACAATACAGTGGCGGATATTTCCTATTGGGACTTCTGAGGATTATTTAAAGCAGTTGCTAACCTGCATCTTTGGATGTACACCATTTGGTTTCAGTTCTGAAAAACCTGGTTTTCGTAGCACTACATAATATGGGTAGTCAAACAGACATCCGCGATTGGGGAACATACAGCAGCAGTCAAAACCACTGGCCAGATGGACACAGTCCAGCAACATCTACACTTTACATATGCACAATGGTGTCCATTGTAGGACCCCAAAAATTGATCCGTACGCAATATCTACCAGCTGCGACCGATAGACCCAGAAGAACTGATAGCCGTGACTACGGCACAGCTAGACATGTGCACCACCAGTGTGTTTAAGGTTGATGACAAGTGTCCATGAAATGCAGGACATATGAACAGAAATCCCCAGATTGTCGAGACCATAGAGGTGCGTCCACATCCCAGTCCCGCACACCAGAAGGATGTGTAATGGGTACAGTCGAGGGTTGTAGCCATGGGATCCTGGGTATGCAGAAATGGGGCTCGGTGTTATTTGGCAGATAATCCGTTGTCCCGCTCCATGGGAGGGATGGGGGTATAGCACATGCTTTACTCCCACCAATAATGCAAAGCATCCCCCGGATAATGCTAAATGCAGGTGTGAAATGTGTACAGCCCTATACCAGTGTCCAGTAGGCAATACCCATGGATGGACAAGCGTACGACCAAGATGGCACCCACAACTGCACACCTGGTGGAATTACACAGCTGCAGTAAGGCATAACACAGGAAATACAGATAGGGACTACAGTAGACACACCCCATACAAAGTCAGACTGCCATGCGAATCCCGGCGTACACAGCACTCAATCTGTCAGCACCAAAAGGGGGATCACTCACTGCCATACCGCGGAACAAATGGGCGACCTGTGGAACACATACTAATGGCACACCAACAACGTCAACTAGGAAGGTCATAGGATGGTTAAACTATGGCGTACCCACATATAAAGAACATCTTCCAATGAATTAATAGGATCTACTTGGCTAGGTGGTGTTATTTTGACTATACAGTGGCGGATATTTCCTATTGGGACTTCTGAGGATTATTTAAAGCAGTCGCTAACCTGCATCTTTGGATGTACACCATTTGTTTTCAGTTTTGAAAATCCTGGTTTTCGTAGCACTACATAATATGGGTAGTCAAACAGACATCCGCGATTGGGGAACATACAGCAGCAGTCAAAACCACTGGCCAGATGGACACAGTCCAACAAGCTCTACACTTGACATATGCACATTGGTGTCCATTGTAGGACCCAAAAATTGATCCGTACAGAATTCCATCCAGCTGTTATCGTTCTACCAGAAGACGCGACAGCCGTGAGTACGGCACAGCTAGACATATGCACCACCAGCGTGTTTAAGGTTGATGACAAGTGTCCATGAAATGCAGGACATATGAACAGAAATCCCCAGATCGTCGAGTCCATAGAAGTGCGTCCACATCCCAGTCCCGCACACATGAAGGATGTGTAATGGGTACCGTCGAGGGTTGCAGCCATGGAATCCTGGGTATGCAGAAATGGGGCTCGGTGTTGTTTGGCAGATAATCCGTTGTCCCGCCCCGTGGGAGGGATGTGGGTGTAGCACATGCCTTACTCACCACTAATAATGAAAAGCATCCACCGGATAATGCTAAATGCAGGTGTGAAATGTGTACAGCCCTATACCAGTGTCCAGTAGGCAATTCCCATGGATGGACAAGCGTACGACCAAGATGGCACCCATAACTGCAATCCCGGTGGAATTACACAGCTGCAGTAAGGCATAACACAGGAAATACAGATAGGGACTACAGTAGATACACCCCATAAAAAGTCAGACCACCGTGCGAATACCGGCGTACACAGCACTCAGTCTGCCAGCACCAAAAGGGGGATCACTCGCTGCCATACTGTGGAACAAACGGGCAACCTGTGGAACACATACTAACGGCACACCAACAACGTCAACTATGAAGGTCATAGGATGGCTAAACTATGGCATACCCACATATAAAGAACATCTGTCAATGAATAAATAGGATCTACATGTTTTGGTGGTGTTATTTTGACAATATAGTGGCGGATATTTCCTATTGGTACTTCTGAGGATTATTGAAAGCAGTCGCTAACCTGCATCTTTGGATGTACACCATTTGTTTTCAGTTCTGAAACACCTGGTTTCCGTAGCACTACATAATATGGCTAGTCAAACAGACAACCGCGATTGGGGAACATACAGCTGCAGTCAAAACCACTGGCCAGATGGACACAGTACAACAAGTTCTACACTTTACATATGCACATTGGTGTCCATTGTAGGACCCCAAAAATTGATCCATACGCTATATCATCCAGCTGCTACCGTTCCACCCAGAAGAAGCGACAGCTGTGACTACGGCACAGCTAGACATATGCACCACCAGCGTGTTTAAGGTTGATGACAAGTGTCCATGAAATGCAGGACATATGAACAGAAATCCCCAGATTGTCGAGTCCATAGACGTGCGTCCACATCCCAGTCCCGCACACATGAAGGATGTGTAATGGGTACCGTCGAGGGTTGCAGCCATGGGATCGTGGGTATGCAGAAATGGGGCTCGGTGTTGTTTTGCAGATAATCTGTTGTCCCGCCCCGTGGGAGGGATGTGGGTATAGCACATGCCTTACTCCCCACTAATAATGCAAAGCATCAACCGGATAATGCTAAATGCAGGTGTGAAATGTGTACAGCCCTATACCAGTGTCCAGTAGACAATACCCATGGATGGACAAGCGTACGACCAAGATGGCACCCATACCTGCAAACCCGGTGGAATTACACAGTTGCAGTAAGGCATAACACAGGAAATACAGATGGGAACTACAGTAGACACTCCCCATACAAAGTCAGACCGCCGTGCGAATACCGGTGTACACAGCACTCAATCTGCCAGCACCAAAATGGGGATTACTCGCTGCCATACTGCGGAACAAATGGGCGACCTGTGGAACACATACTAATGGCACACCAACAACGTCAACTAGGAAGGTCAGTCAAAACCACCGGCCAGATGGACACAGTCCAACAAGTTCTACACTTTACATATGCACATTGGTGTCCATTGTAGGACCCAAAAATTGATACGTATGGAATATCATACAGCTGTTATCGTTCTACCAGAAGAAGCGACAGCCATGACTACGGCACAGCTAGACATATGCACCACCAGCGTGTTTAAGGTTGATGACAAGTGTCCATGAAATGCAGGACATATGGACAGAAATCCCCAGAGTTCAGAGTCCATAGAAGTGCGTCCACATCCCAGTCCTGCACACATGAAGGATGTGTAATGGGTACCATCGAGGGTTGCAGCCATGGGATCGTGGGTATGCAGAAATGGGGCTCGGTGTTGTTTTGCAGATAATCCGTTGTCCCGCCACGTGGGAGGGATGTGGGTGTAGCACATGCCTTACTCCCCATTAATAATGCAAAGCATCCACCGGATAATGCTAAATGCAGGTGTGAAATGTGTACAGCCCTATACCAGTGTCCAGTAGGCAATTCCCATGGATGAACAAGCGTACGACCAAGATGGCACCCATAACTGCAAACCTGGTGGAATTACACAGCTGCAGTACGGCATAACACAGGAAATACAGATAGGGACTACAGTAGACACTCCCCATACAAAGTCAGACCACCGTGCGAATACCGGCGTACACAGCACCCAATCTGCCAGCAAGAAAATGGGGATCACTCGCTTCCATACCGCGGAACATATGGGTGACCTGTGGAACACATATTAATGGCACACCAACAACGTCAACTAGGAAGGTCATAGGATGGTTAAACTATGGCGTTCCCACTTATAAAAAACATCCTTCAATGAATTAGTAGGATCTACATGTTTTGGTGGTGTTAGTTTTGACAATACAGTGGCGGATATTTCCCATTGGGACTCCTGAGGTTTATTTAAACCAGTTGCTAACCTGCATCATCGGATTTACACCATTTGGGTTCATTACAGAAAAAACTGGTTTTCGTAGTACTAAATAATATGTGTAGTCAAACAGTCATCCGCGATTGGGGAACATACAGCAGCAGTTAAACCCACTGGCCAGATGGACACAGTCCAACAAGTTCTACACTTTACATATGCACATTGGTGTCCATTGTAGGACCCCAGAAATTGATCCGTACGCCACATCTACCAGCTGCGATCGAGAGACCTAGAAGGAGTGAACAGCCGTGACTACGGCACAGCTAGACATATGCACCACCAGCGTGTTTATGGTTGATGACAAGTGTCCATGAAATACAGGACATATGAACAGAAATCCCCAGATTGTCGAGTCCATAGAAGTGCGTCCACATCCCAGTCCTGCACACATGAAGGATGTGTAATGGGTACCGTCGAGGGTTGCAGCCATGGGATTCTGGGTATGCAGAAATGGGGCTCGTGTTGTTTGGCAGATAATCCGTTGTCCCGCCCCGTGGGAGGGATGTGGGTATAGCACATGCCTTACTCCCCACTAATAATGCAAATCATCCACCGGAGAATGCTAAATGCAGCTGTGAAATGTGTACAGCCCTATACCAGTGTCCAGTAGGCAATTCCCATGGACGGACAAACGTACGACCAAGATGGCACCCATAACTGCAAACCCGGTGGAATTACACAGCTGCAGTAAGGCATAACACAGGAAATACAGATGGGAACTACAGTAGACACTCCCCATACAAAGTCAGACCGCCGTGCGAATACCGGCGTACACAGCACTCAATCTGCCAGCACCAAAATGGGGATTACTCGCTGCCATACTGCGGAACAAATGGGCGACCTGTGGAACACATACTAATGGCACACCAACAACATCAACTAGGAAGGTCAGTCAAAACCACCGGCCAGATGGACACAGTCCAACAAGTTCTACACTTTACATATGCACATTGGTGTCCATTGTAGGACCCAAAAATTGATACGTATGGAATATCATACAGCTGTTATTGTTCTACCAGAAGAAGCGACAGCCATGACTACGGCACAGCTAGACATATGCACCACCAGCGTGTTTAAGGTTGATGACAAGTGTCCATGAAATGCAGGACATATGGACAGAAATCCCCAGAGTTCAGAGTCCATAGAAGTGCGTCCACATCCCAGTCCTGCACACATGAAGGATGTGTAATGGGTACCGTCGAGGGTTGCAGCCATGGGATCGTGGGTATGCAGAAATGGGGCTCGGTGTTGTTTTGCAGATAATCCGTTGTCCCGCCACGTGGGAGGGATGTGGGTGTAGCACATGCCTTACTCCCCATTAATAATGCAAAGCATCCACCGGATAATGCTAAATGCAGGTGTGAAATGTGTACAGCCCTATACCAGTGTCCAGTAGGCAATTCCCATGGATGGACAAGCGTACGACCAAGATGGCACCCATAACTGCAAACCTGGTGGAATTACACAGCTGCAGTAAGGCATAACACAGGAAATACAGATAGGGACTACAGTAGACACTCCCCATACAAAGTCAGACCGCCGTGCGAATACCGGCGTACACAGCACCCAATCTGCCAGCAAGAAAATGGAGATCACTCGCTTCCATACCGCGGAACATATGGGTGACCTGTGGAACACATATTAATGGCACACCAACAACGTCAACTAGGAAGGTCATAGGATGGTTAAACTATGGCGTTCCCACTTATAAAAAACATCCTTCAATGAATTAGTAGGATCTACATGTTTTGGTGGTGTTAGTTTTGACAATACAGTGGCGGATATTTCCCATTGGGACTTCTGAGGTTTATTTAAACCAGTTGCTAACCTGCATCATCGGATTTACACCATTTGGGTTCATTACAGAAAAAACTGGTTTTCGTAGTACTAAATAATATGTGTAGTCAAACAGTCATCCGCGATTGGGGAACATACAGCAGCAGTTAAACCCACTGGCCAGATGGACACAGTCCAACAAGTTCTACACTTTACATATGCACATTGGTGTCCATTGTAGGACCCCAAAAATTGATCCGTACGCCACATCTACCAGCTGCGATCGAGAGACCTAGAAGGAGTGAACAGCCGTGACTACGGCACAGCTAGACATATGCACCACCAGCGTGTTTATGGTTGATGACAAGTGTCCATGAAATACAGGACATATGAACAGAAATCCCCAGATTGTCGAGTCCATAGAAGTGCGTCCACATCCCAGTCCCGCACACATGAAGGATGTGTAATGGGTACCGTCGAGGGTTGCAGCCATGGGATCCTGGGTATGCAGAAATGGGGCTCGGTGTTGTTTGGCAGATAATCCGTTGTCCCGCCCCGTGGGAGGGATGTGGGTATAGCACATGCCTTACTCCCCACTAATAATGCAAATCATCCACCAGAGAATGCTAAATGCAGCTGTGAAATGTGTACAGCCCTATACCAGTGTCCAGTAGGCAATTCCCATGGACGGACAAACGTACGACCAAGATGGCACCCATAACTGCAAACCCGGTGGAATTACACAGCTGCAGTAAGGCATAACACAGGAAATACAGATGGGAACTACAGTAGACACTCCCCATACAAAGTCAGACCACCGTGCGAATACTGGCGTACACAGCACTCAATCTGCCAGCAACAAAATGGGGATTACTCACTGCCATACTGCGGAACAAATGGGCGACCTGTGGAACACATACTAATGGCACACCAACAACGTCAACTAGGAAGGTCATAGGATGGTTAAACTATGGCGTTCCCACTTATAAAGAACATCCTTCAATGAATTAATAGGATCTACATGTTTTGGTTGTGTTATATTGACAATACAGTGGCGGATATTTCCTATTGGGACTTCTGAGGATTAGTTAAAGCAGTTGCTAACCTGCATCATTGGATTTACACCATTTGGGTTCAGTTTAGAAAAACCTGGTTTTCGTAGCACTACATAATATGGGTAGTCAAACAGACATCCGTGATTGGGGAACATACAGCAGCAGTCAAAACCACTGGCCAGATGGACACAGTCCAACAAGCTCTACACTTGACATATGCACATTGGTGTCCATTGTAGGACCCCAAAAATTGATCCATACGCTATATCATCCAGCTGCTACCGTTCCACCCAGAAGAAGCGACAGCTGTGACTATGGCACAGCTAGACATATACATCACCAGCGTGTTTAAGGTTGATGACAAGTGTCCATGAAATGCAGGACATATGAACAGAAATCCCCAGATGGTCGAGTCCATAGAAGTGCGTCCACATCCCAGTCCCGCACACATGAAGGATGTGTAATGGGTACCGTCGAGGGTTGCAGCCATGGGATCGTGGGTATGCAGAAATGGGGCTCGGTGTTGTTTGGCAGATAATCCATTGTCCCGCCTCGTGGGAGGGATGTGGGTATAGCACATGCCTTACTCCCCACTAATAATGCAAAGCATCCACCGGATAATGCTAAATGCAGGTGTGAAATGTGTACTGCCCTATACCAGTGTCCAGTAGGCAATTCCCATGGATGGACAAGCGTACAACCAAGATGGCACCCATAACTGCAAACCTGGTGGAATTACACAGCTGCAGTAAGGCGTAACACAGGAAATACAGATAGGGACTACAGTAGACACTCCCCATACAAAGCCAGCCCGCCGTGCGAATCCCGGCGTACACAGCACTCAATCTGTCAGCACCAAAATGGGATCACTCGCTTCCATACCGCGGAACAAATGGGTGACCTGTGGAACACATACCAATGGCACACTAACAACTTCAGCTAGGAAGGTCATAGGATGGTTAAACTCTGGCGTTCCCACCTATAAAGAACATCCTTCAGTGAATTAATAGGATTAATGTCAATTGACCATGGAATACACCTAATCAACATCAAAGAACCGCTGGCACCTGATGGCACACAATCCAAAACACACATAGGTAGATGAAACAGTCAACGTAGACATTGTCCAGGACAGGTCACAAATGGTATACAAAGGTTCATTCATAGACATGTAAGCGCTTTCACCCGTAGGCTCCGTCAGACTTACACATAACATAAAAGCATCCATGCTTTAAATATCCCCCTTACACTTTCATTGGTCAATTTCTCAGCAAACAATGAACATTTAACCACAGCATATAAAGCACAGACGCAATGTTAGCTACACACACATATATTAACATCCCCAAAAACATCCTATTAACACATGTATTATATGATATTGTACTATGCCTAATACTCATCAATCAAAGATCTAACAATATATATAGAAGATATGTATATCATATCAATGTAATACAGTGGTAAACAACTGAAGGAGTGGACTAATGTGTGTTAACTGTATATCTGTACCTAAACTACATTCCTGTTACGGGGTTTAAGCCACCTGCTTCTCAAAAGAGGCTTCATCAGTGTTTCATCAGTCAGCCCTGGTGTGTGGTCAACCCTCCACCTAATAATCCATCTAAATCCGCATTCTAAAGCATAGTTGATGAGGTCCCCCCTCTGGTATTATAACCTAGCCTTCGTAAAACACTGAATGTAAACGTATGCCTTGTGATGTGCTCATAGCCGGCCGTAGGCATACGCCAATCCTGCGGCTGCCTAGGGCACCGCACTAGTAGGGCCACCTGTCTAGTAGGTATGTCATGTAGGTACACCAGGATGGGGGCACCATGTGTTGTGGTGGTGGGCGCCATGGAGCCCTATAGCCTAGGGCAGCGGTCGATCTAAGGCCGCTGCCGTAGGAGGGGTAGTACGGTCTGCAGGTATGTGCAGAAGTGCACATGAAACAGCGGTTCACAAGGATTACCCATAGTGGCGACACCTGCACAGATGGCTATAGCGGGACACACACACGACCATGCATACAGCACAGTTAGACATACACACACCATAAATAGGCAATTATACACAAGGTTTATGGTGTGTACGGGTACAGTGTCAGTACAGCAAGGATAGCTGTCTGCCACGATATCCAGCAGATGTCTCTAGGGTGTTCTGGAATACGGACGTTGCATGGACAATGAGTGGATATGCATCGTACCACAGTTCTATGTGTCAGCCATGCAAATATGCGATACATGGGACAGACAGCTGTCCATGCAAGAGCAGCGCTATGGGCACAACATAGGTATGTAGATATACAACGACAGAGATACAGACGGACACTTGTGGCAAGGCCGTGAGTGTAACGTACACAGCACCACCCCACCACACCATAGCAGGTTGCACGTGGAGAACATGCTACGGAGGTCGCCAACCACAGCAGGCACACAGGCAGTCCACGAGCTGCATCTCACCATCCACAAACACAGGGATGGCGGCAGGATATGAGTGTTCTGCGGAAACTCTAAAGCCATACCCTATGAACCCATGCGGCTGGGAGCATAGACACACACACACATCTGGCAGGCATCGTGATTGACCACACCCCCACATAACCAACCGCACAACAGTATGACACAGGTATGGAATGCGCTACGTGGACCACCGAACACAGCACCATCAGAGGCACATGTCCAGGTGGGTGACAACATCCGTAAAGGAATAGCCACAGATAGCCAAGGTATGTGTTGCCAAGTGTCTAAAATAACTACACTCTACTAGGGAAGCTGTGAACACGCACACCCCACACACACACACACGGGAAAGGGCCGGGAGTCGAACCTACGCCTACCTACATGTACTCACTACAGCATGATGCATTTACAGAACGCGCTACTGAGATTACTGAGCACAGTGCTGTCAGAGGCATACTTCTTGGCGGGTGACATCATCCGTAAGGGAATAGCTGACAATAGCTAAGGTATGTGTTGCGAAGCATCTAAAAGCATGTTCATCTGCAGAGGCAGCTGGAAACACACACACACACACACACACACAGGGAAGGGCCGGGAGTTGAACCTACGCCTACCTACATGAACACACTACACCATGATGCATTTACAGAACGCGCTACCGAGATTACTGAGCACAGCGCTGTCAGAGGCATACTTCTAGGCGGGTGACATCATCCATAAGGGACTAGCTGACAATAACCAAGGTATGTGTTGCGAAGCGTCTAAAAGCATGTTCATCTGCAGAGGCAGCTGGAAACACACACACACACCTCACACACACACAGGGAAGGGCCGGGAGTCGAACCTATGCCTACCTACATGAACACACTACAGCATGATGCATTTACAGAACTCGCTACCAAGATTACTGAGCACAGTGCTGTCAGAGGCATACTTCTAGGCGGGTGACATCATCCGTAAGGGAATAGCTGACAATAGCCAAGGTATGTGTTGCGAAGCGTCTAAAAGCATGTTCATCTGCAGAGGCAGCTGGAAACACACACACCGGGAAGGGCTGCGAGTCGAACCTACGCCTACCTACATGAACACACTACAGCATGATGCATTTACAGAATGCGCTACCGAGATTACTGAGCACAGTGCTGTCAGAGGCATACTTCTAGGTGGGTGACATCATCCGTAAGGGAATAGCTGACAATAGCCAAGGTATGTGCTGCGAAGCGTCTAAAAGCATGTTCATCTGCAGAGGCAGCTGGAAACACACACACACACACACACAGGGAAGGGCCGGGAGTCGAACCTATGCCTACCTACATGAACACACTACAGCATGATGCATTTACAGAACGCGCTACCAAGATTACTGAGCACAGTGCTGTCAGAGGCATACTTCTAGGCGGGTGACATCATCCGTAAGGGAATAGCTGACAATAGCCAAGGTATGTGTTGCGAAGCGTCTAAAAGCATGTTCATCTGCAGAGGCAGCTGGAAACACACACACCGGGAAGGGCTGCGAGTCGAACCTACGCCTACCTACATGAACACACTACAGCATGATGCATTTACAGAACGCGCTACCGAGATTACTGAGCACAGCGCTGTCAGAGGCATACTTTTAGGCGGGTGACATCATCCGTAAGGGAATAGCTGACAATAGCCAAGGTATGTGCTGCGAAGCGTCTAAAAGCATGCTCATCTGCAGAGGCACCTGGAAACACACACACACACACACACACACACACACACACACACACACACACACACACACACACACACACAGGGAAGGGCCGGGAGTCGAACCTACGCCTACCTACATGAACACACTACAGCATGATGTATTTACAGAATGCCCTACTGAGATTACTTAGCACAGCACTGTCGGGAGGCATACTCCTAGGTGGGTGGTATCATCTGCAGAGGCAAGGCAGCCGATAGGGAATGAAGACAGAGTGCGCAGTCACACAGCATGTTACCATCCCAAGGTGGCCGTACAGTAACACAGTAGTGCTGCAGTCGGGAATACCAACTAACTACGGAGCAGTACATCACGACATGAATATGGGATGCACCACATACAGTATACCCTATGAGAGGGCATCCGGCGTGCAGGATGTAGGAAGCCATTGTGGCATAACAACCACATATGAGTCACCTGGATGGTCACCATGGCTATGCAGGATGTCATTGGCCATGGCTACACGCCTAGTAGCAGACATCGGTGCCGACTGTAGTGTGTACCCCCGAATGGTGTACTGGCCATGCCCTCACACCTAGCGGTTGCGAAGGGGAGACAGACATGCTCATGGGGTATCAACGCAGATGGGCGCGGTGTGCACTGTACTGTGTGTCCATCTACACAGCTGCTTACTGGGCATGCTCAGACACTTAGAATCTGCACAGTGCAGACATGCATACACATGGGGTGATGGCATGGGAGGCAGAATGTGGACCATCGTGTGTGTCCACCCACACAACAGCAACCCGGCCATGCCACAGACATGGCAGTTGCGAAGGGGAAACAGGCATGCACATGGGGTATCAATGCAGACGGGCGCGGTGTGCACTGTACTGTGTGTCCATCTACACAGCTGCTTACTGGGCATGCTCAGACACTTAGAATCTGCACAGTGCAGACATGCATACACATGGGGAGACGGCATGGGAGGCAGAATGTGGACCGTCGTGTGTGTCCACCCACACAACAGCGACCTGGCCATGCCACAGACGTGGCAGTTGTGAAGGGGAAACAGGCATGCACATGGGGTATCAATGCAGACGGGCGCGGTGTGCACTGTACTGTGTGTCCATCTACACAGCTTCTTACTGGGCATGCTGAGACACTTAGAATCTGCACAGTGCAGACATGCATACACATGGGGTGACGGCATGGGAGGCAGAATGTAGACCATCGTGTGTGTCCACCCACACAACAGCAACCCGGCCGTGCCACAGATGTGGCAGTTGCGAAGGGGAAACAGGCATGCACATGGGGTATCAATGCAGACGGGCGCGGTGTGCACTGTAGTGTGTGTCCATCTACACAGCTGCTTACTGGGCATGCTCAGACACTTAGAGTCTGCACAGTGCAGACATGCATACACATGGGGTGGAATCATGGGAGGCAGAATGTGGACCGTCGTGTGTGTCCACCCACACAACAGCAACCCGGCCATGCTCACACACGTAGTATGTGCTACGCGCCGTCCGGCATGCAGACGGAGTGCACACACTGCAAGTCACGGCCAGGTAAACCCGTACACATGCACAGGGTGGACACACATGCAGTCACACGTACACACACAGATGACAGCACAGGCGTCACGGGTGCAGGCTGAATATGTACACACTGTAGTGAACACTGTAGCTGCTATGCCAGCACCATGTCATTGGTGCAGCAGTATGCCTCACGGTCCAGCAACTGCATGTGACATATGTCCAGGAGACTATGTGGCGGTGTACGTCCATCGTGCAGAGTACACATGTACTATCAATGATCCCACAGGTGTGATGTAGTCCACCCATACCAGTATACATGGACAGGCGTGCTCCACACATACCACGGGCCTGACACAGATATGACACATGACTGCAGCTGTACCACAGTGAAACAATGTCCGGATATGTCACATATGTGATATCCTGGCTGTGTGCATGGACTGCACGCAGGACACATATGAAGCCTGTGATGTACCACATGCATAACACAGGCGTACACGGTAATACACACATGAAGGGAAGGCGGACACATGTCTGTGGTATGCACCCCCTACAGGGTGTAGCGGTGTTCACTGGGACACATACCCTTGTACAGTTTGCCTGTGACAGCTGTGATACCATACCACAGCCCATGTTCCATGTATGTTGACACACATGTCACAATGTAGCAATGCATACACACATGGTAACAGGGGATACATGTGACATGTGTTCTGTGCATGGTGCAGCCATGCTTGAGCGGTGTCCGGTGTCCGTAACACAGTTGCAACCCTCTACCACATGCATACCCATCATGGGGGCCGTCATATGGTGGCATAGTAACAGCACGCATGGCAGTCTGTGTGTACACCATGTGTTTAAACACCTGCCCACATGCATGTGTGCAGGTGCTGGTCACAGGTGTGTCACACACCATCCTACCCTGCCATATGCATATAGTCAGCTATGTCGCCTTTACATGACAGCGCTGCCATGATGCATACCCATCAGCCATGCGTCATCAACCATATGTCACATTGCCACTGTAACCCCTACCACCTCCCAAGTGCAGATATTGGCACAGCTGCCAGATACAGTGGTAGTACGCAGGATGCACCACATACCGCTGCACGCCTGCACATATCCCATGTAGCGGGTGTGGCATTCCTAGCACCAACATGTGTGCAGAAATGTGTGCCCATGTATGCCACAGATCGGGGGGACTATGTGCCATGTGCCACACATCACTGTACACCATGGTAGAGATCTGTACCTACATCAGTGTGGGGTGCATCGATGTGGATGGTGCAGTACATGCAACACTTCATCCCTCTGTGTAGACATGTGTGGCCACCACCATGTCAATGTGTCAACATGTGTGTATGTCTGCTGCCTGTTGTGAGGGTGTATGCAGATATAGTGTTGTGACTGGACACTGACCACACAGGGTGACCATCCCGTACTGGTGCTGCATTGTACAGCCCTGTCAATACCATACCTGTGAGCCTTACTGGCCACCTGTGCAAGACCACCCCCTGTGACATGGCGCGTGGGTGCATTGTCTTGTGAGGGTGCTGACCACACAGACAGGTGTCCCCATCTGCACACAATGGTCTGTGTGCCATAGAGGTGTATGCACCGCGATTGCGGGCATATTCCTGTACTGGTACAGCATCCGACTGCTGCACACCGTGCACCACAGCTGACAGGTGACACCTGCGGTCAGTAGCCAGCACACTGCGTACGACACCTGCAGAATTTCACCATACCTGTACCGTGTCATGCCATGTATGTGATGTCTCTGTCCACCGTAGCCTGTGGCACCGACCACAGGCGTCAGGTGCAGTATATGTGTGGACATGTGCGTCATGTACCGTGTAAGCATCGTTACACTGTATCCGGCTCCGTGCTCCGCAGTTTTATGTGTATAACCTCTCGTCTTGCAATCCCGACTGTCTGTTCTCTATATCACAAATCTCTGCACCTGCTCCCATAGTATTCCTACATAGGTAAAGTACATGTATACTAAATGGAGTACTACACTGGCCTAGAATCCCCTTGTGTACCCACTTCCCTATAGGTGCCTTCTGACCCGGTTACACAGCAAATGCATTCACGTTCTCTGGCATGTCAAAGGGTCAATTGCTAGCGACCTCTCCTGTTCAGATGGTGAATCTGGGCATCCTGGGCACTGTTACAGGTACCTCATGGACACGGACAAGCCGCACCTCCCCCAATGAACATAATACATGTGACAGATGCAACTATATAGCCAGACAGGGGGCTGTGCTCTCTCAAACCATGACCGGCAAGACAAAGTGGGAGGGGAAGGACACCATGCACACCACAAACCCAGTGTCACATGTGACTATCGCAAATGCTAATTGAACACATGAACACACTAAGACATACCTGGAGGCACTGTTAAAACATGTCACGAACCTAACGAGCCCTCTGAAGCAGACACACAAGCAACTGCCTCCACAAGACATAGGACATGCAACACATAGTTCTCAACGTCAGTGTGCTAAACTGTCAGAGCCCCAAAGGCAACACACACACTGCCAGACACACTTGTAATGGGTGACGCCACTGTCAGACACACCGACATCCCACCCACCAGACTGAACAAGGGAATGATCACAGTAGGCTGCCTGCCGGGCGCTGGAATCCGCCACATAACACACGCACTCAGGTCACTCCGCAGCATGTACAGGTATGACGCGGTCATTGCCCATGCTGGTGTTAACGACTGGAGACATACCACCCTGGGATACATTAAAGGAGACATAGAGGGCCACTCAGATTGTGTAGCCCAGGCCGGCATGTCCCTGAAGCTGGGCAGTATCCCACCCTCATCAGGTATGATGCCACTATACAAAGAAAAGCGGCAACCTCCTTCAACCAAAACCAAACAGTACAAGCAAGGAATGCCAAGGAGAAGCGGTCCAACGATAGAAAAGTTTATTGCACAAAATGAATGAACGCTGTTACAAAATCATGCGTTTTCGTCCTCCATGGACTTCATCAGATACAATATGCTTAAAAACAGTTGACATTTATATGTACACATGCCCATACCCCAACCAATCACAAAAGTCATTCAATTAAAAAATTTTTTTTAATATATAAATTAATTAATCAATTAAATTCTTAAAACTTGTAAATATAAATAACTGTGATTTTTAAAATCCTAAGATGTAAATAAAAAGTGTATGACATTTAATATAAATTTACACTACTATTTCTAATCTGTTCAAATTAATCATTACTTTAAAAACCACATTTTGAAACCTTGTTTTGGTAAATGGATGTAATGCCATCTAGTGGCCTTGTGAATAACTGTTAATCCCTACTAGCTTTCAATTTTAGAAGTGGCTGAATTGATATATATTCATTCAAACCTGGGTCTTTATTAGCTTCAAGAAATAATTGCCACCATAACTCTCTGTAACCAATGCTTTCTTCCCAGGGCCCACCCCTCAATTCTTTTTTGATTTGTTCTAGGACAAAAAATCTAAATTTGTGTTCCTCACATATTGTGGTGTGCCTGTAAAGTGCATTCGTACCCTTACACTTTTTTATGTCGTACATGTGTTCATATATACGTCTCCTCATAGTTCTTTCCGTTTTTCCGACGTAAAATGAAGTGCATGAAATACACATGGCTAGGTACACCAATCCCCTGGACTCACAGTTGAAATAACCTTTGCCATTTATCCAAAGCTGTCTACTTACTAAAAAAACCCTTTCCTTGTTTAAAATATATTCACATTGGTTGCAGGAACCACATTTAAATGTACCTGTCCTGCATGAATTTGATCTGTCACCTCCTTTATTTGATTTATTATTCCCTTTCTCCAAAATGTGTTTAATATTTTCTGGGTTTCTGAACACAACTCTGGGGGGAATCCCTGAAAGTCCTTTTAAGTCTGTCAAGGAGTTAAATTTCCCCCATTCCTTTTGGAACACTTCTTTTACCCTTATATTTAAGGCATTGTGTTCCAACACTAGGGCTTGTTGGAAACTTGTCCCATTTTGATCATTGTTGATTTGTTCCATTTCTTTTACCCCTTTTATTGGTTTAAATCTTCCCTTCCTACCTGTCCGTACTTCCTCTTTTATTTTTTCAACAAAGTCCTTAGGGTAACCCCTTTCCGAAAACATACAACTTAACAATTCACATTCAATTTCAAAGTCAGAGTCCAAGCTGGACCTTGCAAACTGGGAGGAAAGATATATTTTTAATTCTGAGTACTTTTGTCACTGTACTATGTACAAGAGGTTTTTAGACGACATTATAATTTTTTGGAAAGGAAGTAATGAGAAACTTGAGGAATTCATTACATATATTGGGCAAACCACTGACTTCCTCAAATTTACTTATAATTCATCTTATGACAGGATTTCATACTTAGATGTGGAGATTATGAAAGGAGACACATCCTTTGAAACCAGGGTATTTAGGAAAAAGTCCTATGTGAATTCATTTTTGCATTTTGACAGTGGGCACCCCATTTTATGTAAGAAAAATTTAGTAAAGGGGCAATTGGTCAGGGGTTCAAGAATGTCCAGCTTGGACTCTGACTTTGAAATTGAATGTGAATTGTTAAGTTGTATGTTTTCGGAAAGGGGTTACCCTAAGGACTTTGTTGAAAAAATAAAAGAGGAAGTACGGACAGGTAGGAAGGGAAGATTTAAACCAATAAAAGGGGTAAAAGAAATGGAACAAATCAACAATGATCAAAATGGGACAAGTTTCCAACAAGCCCTAGTGTTGGAACACAATGCCTTAAATATAAGGGTAAAAGAAGTGTTCCAAAAGGAATGGGGGAAATTTAACTCCTTGACAGACTTAAAAGGACTTTCAGGGATTCCCCCCAGAGTTGTGTTCAGAAACCCAGAAAATATTAAACACATTTTGGAGAAAGGGAATAATAAATCAAATAAAGGAGGTGACAGATCAAATTCATGCAGGACAGGTACATTTAAATGTGGTTCCTGCAACCAATGTGAATATATTTTAAACAAGGAAAGGGTCTTTTTAGTAAGTAGACAGCTTTGGATAAATGGCAAAGGTTATTTCAACTGTGAGTCCAGGGGATTGGTGTACCTAGCCATGTGTATTTCATGCACTTCATTTACGGAAAACGGAAAGAACTATGAGGAGACGTATATATGAACACATGTACGACATAAAAAAGTGTAAGGGTACGAATGCACTTTACAGGCACACCACAATATGTGAGGAACACAAATTTAGATTTTTTGTCCTAGATCAAATCAAAATAGAATTGAGGGGTGGGCCCTGGGAAGAAAGCATTGGTTACAGAGAGTTATGGTGGCAATTATTTCTTGAAGCTAATAAAGACCCAGGTTTGAATGAATATATATCAATTCAGCCACTTCTAAAATTGAAAGCTAGTAGGGATTAACAGTTATTCACAAGGCCACTAGATGGCATTACATCCATTTACCAAAACAAGGTTTCAAAATGTGGTTTTTAAAGTAATGATTAATTTGAACAGATTAGAAATAGTAGTGTAAATTTATATTAAATGTCATACACTTTTTATTTACATCTTAGGATTTTAAAAATCACAGTTATTTATATTTACAAGTTTTAAGAATTTAATTGATTAATTAATTTATATATTAAAATTTTTTTTTAATTGAATGACTTTTGTGATTGGTTGGGGTATGGGCATGTGTACATATAAATGTCAACTGTTTTTAAGCATATTGTATCTGATGAAGTCCATGGAGGACGAAAACGCATGATTTTGTAACAGCGTTCATTCATTTTGTGCAATAAACTTTTCTATCGTTGGACCGCTTCTCCTTGGCATTCCTTGCTTGTACTGTTTGGTATGATGCCACTATACTGGCTCCAAGTGGTCACCCTTGATAATGTGCCTGGTTACCGGTGTCAGTCTGAGGGGATCCGGATTCCTCATACCTGGGATGACATGCTTGGCACGCCACGCCCCTTCGCAAGGTATGGCTCACACCTGTCGCCCCTGGTCTTCAAGGGTTTGGCTAAGGCACCTGCCACCCCCACAGTGCCCACTGCAGGCAAGGCTGGAATGATAAACCTACCACCCTACACTACAAACCTGGAGAACAGACAGGGTAATACTGCTCAGTGCCAGTGGTCTACGCCCAAGCTGCACACCCTCAAATGCCCTCCTCAGTATGGAGGACATCAATGTCAGTGCTGTGACTGAAACATTGATCAGGGCTGCTGAGAGCACCCCAGCACTATTGGGTCATACCCCATATCACGCGTTCAGGACCATAACCCGGACCTAACACAGAAGGAGGGGGAGTCTCCATTTCCATGAAGGATACACACACCTCCAGGTTGGCAGAAATGCACGTAGCAGTGGGGAATATCCAGGTGCAATTAACCATGGGTAGGACTGCCCTACAGTTTGTTACATGCTACAGACCACCCTCCCAAACCCAGGATACCTGCACAGCCTTCCTGAAGACACTGGTGAGTGTGTATGCTCTCACAACACCGTCATATTGGGTGACATCAACCACCCATACATAGACCAGGAACATTATCCAGGACACAACACCCTACACCAAAGGTCCCAGGTGTTCATACACCTGAATGCTGTGGAACAACCATGCACCATACCCACAAGGGGGGGAAGTATACTAGTTCTGATCATCACACATGGGGACGATATGCTCCACACAGGATGTACATCCCTCAATGGTGAGGTCAGACCATATAGTAAACTCACTGGAGATCCGCATCCTGCACCCAACAGCTGCATGGGAGACCACAGTGATGACCTCTCCACAGCGAACCACACACGTCATACGACCGGTGTGGTACCCTAAAAGGCCTCCATGCCAGTGGTAAACACAGGCCACACTGATGAAACCCTTACAAATGCCTTCTATGAGCACCCCCAGGAATGTCTGCACCAAGCGATCCTGATAACATCAGGACCTTGTCCACCGAAGGCAGGCACATGGTCTGTTGGACCCCTGCCATTGGCAAACCATACAACAAGAGTTGGGAGCTAATACATGACAGAGCAATATCAGTACCAGGGAAGGCATCACTGATTAATACCGGCGTTAACATACGATCACTCATACAATCATCCAAGGCCGCCTGTGGGACTGGTACTGCAAAGGACACATAAGACAACCATAGGGCCTTCCTTAGCTATGGTAGGAACATGGGTGGAAGCACACAGTTATGCCCGGAATTACTCCAGAATGGTACAATGATCACTGAACCCACAGACATTGTCAACAAACCAGCGGACATGTTCCATGCATACATCCACCCTCCCCCCCCAAGAGGGGACGTATCCATCCCACCAGAGTCTAGCCTCCCAAACATCCCGTATGCCCAGGAGAGAGCTGATATCAGTTAAGCAGTGAACACAGCATCAATGGGACCAGATGGTGTCCCTGGCTGTGTGCTACACAACCTCATTGAGGCCCTCACCCCACACATAAGGCTGCTGTTTCATTTTAGCCTTACTACGGGCTATGTCCCCGATGGATGGCATATGCCAACTGTGGTCCCACTACACCAGGGTAGTGCTCTTATGGACTCTAGACATCCCTGCCCTATCAGCTTGACAAGCCTTGTCTGCAAAGATGTGGGGAGGTCCATACTGGAGCCCATAAATAAAGACATTGGTGTACAGCAAATACCGGAACATACCCACATCGGCTTAGTCAAGGGCAGATCCTGCCTCCCAAACCTGGTCGACCTGTTTGGAGGAGTCACTAAGGCCATTGATGGGGGTACGTCAGTTTGCACAGACTACCATGACCTGGCGGGAGCGTTCAAACCACACTCCACGTGGCCATCATAGAAAGGCTCACCAGCGTAGATGTGGAGACACATGTCACACGATGGTTTGCCAACTGGATGGAGGTCAAACCCCACAGGGTTTGTGTTCCTGGTGCCATGTCAGATTCCAAGCTGGTCCCGAGTGGTGGCCCACAGGGCTCAGTCCTGGGCCCCCTCCTGTTCGGCATTCAACTTTCCAATGTGCATGCAAACATAGGGAGATTGTGGCAGACAAGGTATGCAGATGACTGCACACCGGCCACCATACTCAACACCCCATCAGACACGGACATCCACCTGGGGTCTCATAGAAATGGATAACTGGTGCCAGAGCCATGGCCTGATGCTACATGCCAGGGAAGGTATAGACCTACCCTTTGGGAAAGACATGTTCACCCCGACTTACCATATAGGTGGTAATCCATTAAACATGGTGGACGTGAGCAGGGACATGGGTACCAAACCTGTCAGTAACCTCTCTCGATACTCACATTGCAAATGTGGTTGGGAAGACATTCCACTGTGCCCACCTGGTCATGAAGGGATTCACATCCACATCTTGAGAGGTCATTGTACCCCTGTACTCTTCACACATCAGACCAATGATTGCGTACAACGCCACATTTGGAATGTACCTAACCTGACACCTGCAGCACTCGGAAGGACCTCAAACGTTCCACAACACAGGGATAAAGGTGCTGAGACATATGTCACACGCTGCCCGACCGAGGGGACTCCGGCTGTATACCTTCTCAGCCCATCTGCTCTGAGGTGATCTGTGCCTGACATACACGGCCATGTCCAACCTGGGTGACATGGACATGTTCCACCTCCTAGGCTCCAAACAAACACGGGCACAGAAGCATCTGACAGAAACCTCAACACGGACATAAATAGGAGGTGCTGGGGGGACAGGGTCATCGCCCAGAGACCCCCTACAACATGGAAAGATTCCCAGCCCATGTGAAGCAGAGCCCCTGACTGACTTTGTCCAAGAGTAATCCTGACGTGTGGATGTGTGACCGTAGGTATGCGCCAGGCATCATCTCTGTGTCACTGCTGGACAGAGGGACAGCGGACTGATGGATGTAGTATCCTCATCCTAAGGGGTGGTGAAAGCCACACACACTCTGGCTAGGCTTACACATGCCATAGGGCACATAGCCTGGTATGTACCTATGCACCTATGTACCTATGTAGGGGTCCATGCAGGTTACGGGTACCTGTGGTATGCTGATATTGCCAGATGTGCCTGTGGGTAACCCACAGATACACGTGGGGGACTGATGACAGTGCTCCCAGTAGGCACATGCAAGTACACCATATTTGGCATACAGGTTAACAGAACCAACATGGTGCTACACATGTAACCGTCACGCATACCGTGTACACAGATCAATGTATGCTGCACCTGCACTACATGGTATGTCTGCTGCATGATGTCAGTACACAACCCACGTCACATACGCACCTGTCACCTGTCATACATACACATCACGCACTATGCAGACATAGGTATCACATACACCTCTCACTATCATGTCCACCCTGTGCATCAGAATATGTTTGCATAACCGTGCACCGATGGTGTGGATGACAGTGCTGCGGCAGAGGCTTCATCAAATGCACAGGGTGATATGTGTGCCAGGGGCATAGGCTGTACCAATGGATGACATCATGTGTGTGTGTAAGGGCCGGTGCATTTACTGGGCATGACTGTGCAGGATGCATGTGTATGTGGTGGAGCCCTACAGTTGTGTCTGCTGTGTGTGGGTATGTGTGTACACAGTTCAGCCATCTGTGATGCCTACACGGGGTATACTTGGCAGCCCCAGACTGTACAGTGCAGGTTGTATGGCTCACTGTGTCCACCTGCGGCCACGTGACCCGTGCCTGCCTGGGGTCGCACGGGCACTACCGGGTGGAGGTATGGAGTGGCCACTCTCCGATGACACATGTCCGCTGGAACCGTGTCCATGCTGGGACCGGCCAGGGCCATGTCCACGTGGCCTGCTGTGTCCTGGTGTGGTTGGTGTAACACCAGCTGCACTGCTGCTGCTACCAGCACTGTGTGAGTGGGCATGAGAGGTGGCACGCACATGTCGACCTGCACTAGGTGGTGTTGCTGGCCTACGGCCACATGTCCTATGCCTCACCCCTACCAGGTGTTCCAGCACAGACAGCTCACGCTCGCGGATTGACATGCCTCGGTCGAGGATTCCAACCATCTCACCTAATCGCCTATCCAGAACATCGGCAAGCTGCTGTTGAGCATTCGCCAATGACTGGATGTTCTCATTTAGGGAACGGATTGCGGCCCTCTGCAGCCTCTGCCCTTCTTGGTTCTGCTGTTCAGCACGTGCCTGTGCCGCCATTACAGTCTGGAACATGCGTCTGGTGATACCAGCTGCTGCACCCTGTACGGCAGGTGCATGTCTACCAGAGCTCCTCCTACGAGCAGCACCAGCCACATGCCTGTGTGGCACATCACCAGTCATTACACTGGCAACATGGTGTGTACCCACACCTTCTGTAGCCACCACACATTCCTGCTCAATGCCAACAGACGCTGACTGTCCTTCCTCTATGGGCAACGGTGATGTGGTATGTGTCGGCATCTGAACCGTGCGGAGATGAAGGGGACATAGGTGGGATGTTAATCAATGGCACAGCTTCTGCCCGTGATGACCCTGCCTGTGCCTCATGCATATGGTCATCACCGCTAGTATCTGTGGGGACACTAGCATCAGATGGACCGCAGGAGGGGAACGCACCTACACCACCTGTGAATACAAAGACATACTGTAAGATACATTACACACACATAGACACAAACGCAGACACACACACACACACACACACACACACACACACACGCACACACACGCAGACACAGACACACACACACACACACACGCAGACACACACATGCGGAGACACACACACGCTGACACACACATGCAGACACACACACATGCAGACACATCATGCATGTGATATTGCAGATGGCATGCAGCATTCCCACACCACAGCTCAGTGAATGCAGGCCAAACATTAATAGTGGTAGTATGCATACTGCCCTGGGGTGCACACTACATCAAGCAGGTGTCATTTCAGTAGGCATGCAGTACACACATTCATGGTAGTTTGCATGCATCACCGGGATACACCATGTGGCCACAGGCAGGTTAACAGTACACATGGCTGGCGTCACTTTGTCATGTACTCCACCAACATGTGCGATAACATGTGGACATGTGACAATGGTGTCCCACCACATGCACCACATCAAACAGGACGTCACAGTGCAGTGTTATGTGTACAGGCTACAGATAGAATGCATGTGTAACAAGGATGTCTGTGCAGGTGTGGTTGGTGTGAGCTGTGTACATAGCTATACAGTGGGGAGTACGGGCACTGTGCCACGGCATGGCAGCAAGACACAGGTATGTTTCTGTGCGATGCGTAACATGGACGCATTGCATTGCCATGTCTGCAACACAGTCGTGCTGTTCCTCAGCACGTATCTGGTAGACATTGGTGGCACCTCCAGTGGCTGCAGACAGGCATTTCGTTTGTCTGGTGTACCACATCAGATGTACAGGGGGTCCACTACAGCTATGATCGCACTATGTGTGGACAGGGTGCAATGGTGACTACCCACTGCAGATGTACTGTGTGGCAACATGCCTGTGGGTATCACCCATGGCCATGTTTGACTGGGTCATGGACAATTGTGTGTGATGGGCATCGTGTACACATCCCTGTGGTGGCCCATGTGACATACACCCATACTAGTCTGAGGTGTCACAATCCCGAAGGCTATGCAGACATTGTGGATGTCTGCTATGTTGTGCGTAGGTCATGTCATGTTGTGACAATGTTGCAGACAGAACACCACGTGCATGGGACATGTCATGTGCCATGTCACAATGTGTGCACACAATGCAGGGGCATAGGTCACATTGGTAACACCTGTGTGCTGGCCAGATCACAGCTCACTATGTGGTACTGTGTGCGTACCGCAAATGGCGTTCCGATGCATACTACACATGCAGCCATTGTAGACCATTTCCACCATTGTATGCATAGCTGACTGCACATATCACACCGATGGGTTATGTGGTGTCATGCCGGTGTATACTAATGGTTGTATCTACTGTACATGGGTGGCGTGTGTGTCGGTTGGTGCAACCTGTATACCGTGACTGGAGCAGACCCAGGTGTGCATGTCATACCTGGCCACATGGGGAATATCTATACACTGTAACATGCCTATTACTAGCAACAGTCTCACCTGCGACGGACCCATGGCTGTGCGACATGCCAGAGGTACCTGTATAGGGGCGACACAACAGTATACATATTATCCATTACTGTAGCCACATTAAGCACTGTGCATGTCACATCATGTACCTGTGTAATAGCATGTGTTATGCACATGTCTGCAAACACAACGTAGCATACTGTAGTATGCAGCTTGTGTGGCCATATACCTGGCATGTGTTGGTACATTATGTGGTGTACTATGACACCCACACCTATGTCAGTTATCACACACACATGCAAGACTGACTTACCAGGCAGCTCCATTCTCGTTGGTTGGGAGACACCCACCTCCACGATGGCAGCGAGTGTTTCTGCATGGTGTTTCCTGGGTGTCCCCAGACTGGCCAGGAGCTCCTCCGTGTGTGTGAGTGGGTGCTGGATTGGTGGCCCACCACCTGTCCCACCTTGTTGTCTGGTGATTGCGGCGGCATGCTGTTTTGCGTGCCGTATTAGGTCTGTGCAGTGTCGGCGGATCTGCTGGTAGGTGCAGTTGTTGCCACCCACGTTGTTCACCCTCCTGCGCATATCCTGCCACACGTCATCCCGCTGCTGTGCTTGTTGTGGCACATGGCTGAATAGTAGCTCGTAGTTGTCGTGGAGCAACGGTATAATCACGTCATCCTCCTGGCAGCTGAAGGCTGGCAGCCGGGTACGTGGCATTATCTGTAAGACATAATGATGGTGACAGGTCACATTTACACTGATGTACTGGCATACTGCTGGACATACATTGCTATGACATGTACAACATCTACATAGTAATCTCTGTGATGCATCATAGCAGTGACACAGCTGACGTGTTGCCGTCACACCATTAAGCAGTGGGTTTCATATCATATCTGTGTGTCAACTCATCACACTGTACACATACCATGTTGATGGTAGCCTGCTGTGGACATGTGTACCTGCCTGCACCTGTGTTCATACCAGTTGGCACGTGTCCCAATCTGCACAAAGTTCTACTGTTCACCTGGATGCTGTGTATATGTCACTAGGCATCACGTACGCGGCCATTATGAACGTCAGCAGTGGCACTGCACACATACACATGGACACCTGTACATGCATGTGTTGTGCCATGTACATCTGCACAGCACTGTACGGGTGTTGGCCCAACCTGCCACGGCTCACCTGTATTGCACATGTGATGCACATGGGACATTGTGTAACCATGTGACATTAGCAGGAAAGGTCATGCATAGCATGTGCGCACGCATGTTGTTCACACCAACACACAGCACCTGTGACACCACAGGGTGCATCAGTGCCACATTACTGCTGTGGACGGTTGATAGTGCAAGTGCCATTTGTCCATCACACCATGTAGGACTGTGATAGCACGTGCAGCCTTGCTGGGCAGGGCTGCATGGTATGGCAGGGTATGTCACATACATGGCACAGGGATGTGTCACACCTGGGGGTACTGATATTGGCAGGGTGGCTGTCCATTCCATATGTCATTGCTGTGTGTATATGGACATTACACATGTCTATCATCATGGTGTGGACAATGGCCTTCTGCAAGGTAGGCTGCACGCTGCTTGGTGGGGGTGTGTATGGTGCATGCAGATATCGCACATCCATGCATACACATTACCCCCTGACAGGTGTTATGTGCTGCGATATTGTTCAACACAGTGCTGTATGTGCCCACACACTGCTATCCCGTGCACATGGATGGTTGCCTGGCCTGACATGGGTACCACATATGTCTACATCCAGTGCCTGCTGCCACCCCCATGTCAGCTGGTGCACCACACAGTGCCATCCCTCCCACAGGGAGCATGGTGTTGGGCACAGCATAGGTATCCATGTATAGGGACAGGGATGTTCACATAGCAGGGGCACTGATGGTATCATCCATCGGACCATACATGTATGACGCACACCTCACACACACAGTCCACTCAGTATGTTGTCCGCAACACTGACACAGCTATACTGTTAGGCCAGGGACATTCCCAGACGTACATACACAGATGCGTGAACATCTGTCTGTGGCATGGGCTACAATAATGGTGGGGTTCGACACATAACGTGTTTGAGTGTGGCTGGCGCAGACCTTCTGTGCACATGTCTACACAGTAAGCCTGTTCTACAGTAGCCAGCGGTGATATGCTGTGCACATGTCAATTCTGCACATTGTGTTGGTGTCTGTCTGTCCACAGGCCAGTGGTGGGACACACAGGGGTATTAGTGAACATATATGCATGCCACCCTGTACTGCTGTACTGCTAGCTTCTCGGGTGCTAATGTGTCATGGACATGCACACCTTACCCGAACAGGTGGTAGTGGGTTGCCACCCATACCCATCTCCTCTTGTGGGTTGCTATGATCCAACACCCTCTTTGTATTGTATGTTCAGGCTATGCACCTGTGTGGGGCATGTGGGCATGCAATGCACTACTGCGTACCTTTGCACCCATTGCAGAACATGTCACACAGGTACACTGGCAGCCATACACTTCACAGCTTGATGACGGTACAACACGTGTTGTACACACGTAACACATATCCTGTGGGACATGGTCATATGTACAGGCATGTCCAACAGTCACGTATCACTGCTACCTCTACATGACGGATATGCAGTACATGTGGCGGTACAGCAACTGTCACATGTAGTTGTGCAATTCCCCCCTACCTACATGGCGTGGTACTGCCTGTGGGGGATATGCGTCTGCATCCATGCTATGGCCATAGCTGACAGTTGTACATCGATATGTGCAACATACCTCATTTGGTGTTCTCATGGGTGCATGTTCAACATGGCTCCGCATTGTTTGTGTCTGCCACACAGTCATTGTTGTACATGGTTTACATGCCGGCCATGGCGTACTGTGTGTGATTCCATGTACTTCATTGGGATGCCGGCATTATACATTATAACGGCATATTCCAGCCATCACATAGCCTTCCTAGATGACACTGTTAGCCAGCCAGTAGGAGGTGTTCCGCCATCTGCACATAGGTCACACAGTACGAGGGCGGCTGACACCCATTCTGGGGACAGGGTTCTGACAGCTGTGGATGGGTGTGATGCTGTCGACAACCATGACTGCGCCTGATGGTCACATCTGGATGGGTAACATTCACAACACACACCTACCTTCACGTAGTAACACATCATCCACAACAATGGACATTCCTGCCAGAACAATGTGTGCAGTATGTCTGTATGACCACTGCAGGCACCACTGGTGGCCCCCAGCATGGCAGCCAACAGCATCAGTGTATATCCCGTGGAACCATGGGTTACACCATTCACAACACACCTGTCTCAGATGACCCTGTTGTGGATCACAGTGCAGTTCCACACATCATGTTACAGTCAGCATCATGCACTGATATGTTGTGGACGTGTGAACGGCTGTGCAACTCAACATATGCACACATGACACATCACCTGGCACAACATGTCTGTCATACCACATGTTATTGTGACCGCCCTGTGATGGCATTATACAGGCTACGTGTACTGGGACATGTGATGGCTCACCAGTATATTCACCCTCTGGGTGTGTGTCTAGCCAGGTGTACAGTAGGCAGTGGTCTGAACACAGGGACACTGTACATTGACCTACTCTGTCACTGCAACTGTTGACTATGCTCATACTGTACTTATACAGGCATGTGGTATCTGACCACTATGACAGTCCTGGTCGACCACACTGCTGTGGCACACATGACCTGCGGACATCTGCCTGGGGTGTGGAGCACGCATGTACATCTTCACATGCTATACTGCCTCTGTGGCGGTGTCACATGACTGTCTCCAGCAGGGCTGTAACAGGCAGGCACGGCATGGGGTCATGTGGGACAATGCTTGCACCTTCCACTGTGCTGCACACAAGCAAGGCACACACACTAGTGCACGACTCACATTTATCTGCAGTGCCTGGGACCTGCCTCCATGCTCTGCACAGCACACCTGCAAGTACAGATTGTACACGGATCATACCTCCCAGGCACATACCTGGACTGCAACACACACAGGTGAGGGGATCCCACATCACACAATGTTTTGCACACATACTGGATATTTGCCGAACAAAATGTATTGTAGGTGCTCCATGTTCAGATACCCATGTTTGTGACCGCTAGACACATTGTAACATGCAACAGAGCTTACACTGTACACCACAGGTTACATGCTGTCTGTGGTGTCATACTGTACATTGGGCCTCGGACAGCTGCTACTGCCATGTGCTGACAGCAACCCACACTTCCCTAGAATGGACACCCATGTACCCACACATGCTTGGGCATGCACTCCACCTAGCTGGGTGGCACATTACACAACACATACCATACCTACACTACCCTCAGCATGCACAATACCTCCATGTGTCTGGTGTGTTAAACCTGGGGTTATCCCCCCATTGGTAGATGAACATATATGCTTCACGGCCCTGCTAGCCACACCCTGGACACACACCCATCACAGCATACATGGTACATGTGTTCTACAGCCAGTACTACTGACGTCTGCTGACAGGGGTTGTTAATGGCATGGCACCCCGGCAGATGGACAGTGTACATAACTATGCTGACACATAACACAGTGCACTTCCGTAGCATGTACGCAATGGTAGGGACCATGCTATTCCACACAGAGACATGGTGGTACTGGCCTTTTCACAGACGCCACAGTGGTGGTCATGTTCCATGCACATCTGCTGTATGGGCACATGTGCAGGCTGTTGCACAGTGGGTATATTCACATGTGTGGGGTGCATCACTTGACAGCCATGGTGGGTCCTCATGGTCCATCACATGCTCCAAGGCTAGCTACCTACACATGACTGCCGCACAGTGCAGTGTGGGTCCTCAGGCAGTGTGGTGGTATGTCTGTGTTGTTTGGCTACATCCACATTCGATGTCACATACAACAGTCACCCAGGCATTGCAGACTGAGATAATGTTGGCAACATGCCAGACAATGGTGTACCTACCAACAATACACACTCTCACTCACTACAGGGTTGCAATCCATACATGGACATCGTAGTGTCCCTGTGGACACATACATGGTACTGCCATGCACACGTTGTGTCCTAAGACACTGTCCCACTGTCACCTTCCGATCTCCCTAGCTGTTATGTCCCGCCAACCTGTTTGGTATGTGTCTCCACACCAGCCTACTGAATTCACTGCTAGCCTGTTGTCGGACATTGTGTACCTTGACCGTCACACTGCTGCATCTATCGCACTACACATGGGTGGCACTGCATTGCACATGTGGGACTGCATTCGTACACCCATGACTGGACCATTCTGTATGGCACTAGGGCACATCCTCACAAACGTGCTTCACGCACTCATTGATGTCCTCCATGCCTTTACTGGCACCCTTGTTGGGCTTCTGTGTGCCACAGCACACCACATACACATGCTGGCCACCTGTCATACCATTGCATGGGTGGTTGGTGTGGTACAGAGGGCAACAGATCAGACATTGTCCTCACATTGCCCTTCAGCACCATTCCACGTTCTGGTATTGGCAATGTACACATCCACCGTCACATCATACCCTGTGTCTCAGGATGTTAGGCTATATGACTCCTGGACAGGACACACAGTGGTGCAAGCATATCATGCTACCTACTACATGTCAGGTACATGTGGCATTACACAGTCCTCAGTCATGGGGCCCCTCATGTTCACTATCTGCTTACATACACAACATGCTGTCACAGAGTACTGTCCATGCCTAGATATCCCACATCTACATACCTGGCACCATTATAGCTCCACCAGCTCATACTGATAACAACCGTATGGGTGTCGGTGTGGCAGATACATCATGTGGGTGTCATGGCATCAGGATGCATGACACATGGTGCATGCACATCACCTTTGCATAGCAACATTCATCCACTGAGTATCACATGGATACTGTCCCTGTACATGCATATCAAATTGTACATGGTTGCTGTACACACACATGCCCCACATGGTGCTGTGGTTACCGTATTCCACTGTGGCATGGGTACACATCTGCAGGGCCACACCTATCTGTACTGTGTGTGCTGCTGGTACATAGGTAGCCATTGTACCTGTGGCATACACACATCTACACATGGGCAGGGTTACAATACCACATTCGTGGTGTACCTTCCACAACGGCTACGACTTTACATGGCACAGCATTATCATGCCATGATGTGTACCAGGCTCAGACAGTTTACATATGCGGCTGACAGATGGGAAACACATCTGTACACATCTGCATACCACATACACAGGGGTGTCTTCTGCTCTGACATGGACCATGTCCTCCACATTACTGATGCATGTAGTACTCATACATGGCAATTGCAGTGGGCAGTGTGAACGGAGCACTCATGGATATGTGCACACATGCCACATTGCATGGGCTGGGCTCCTGTGTTACTTCCGCAGACACAACACACACCATGCTGTGGAACATAGGTCCTGTGCACATCCCACAGGGACACACAGTGGCACTGTTCATGTGATAGCTCCCTTGCTGTTTGAGTGACACGTAGCCATGGTACCACCACAGCAGCAGTACTGTGTAGACATGCAGTTGACACCCACCTCTGCTGTTCACTGGACACTACCATGGGGAGGTGACACTACTGTGTACACTGCACATGTGTTTACACATGGACCTGCCGGACTTCATTGTTGCCCACATTGCACCTGCTACAGATCGTTTGGCCATGGTTACTTGGTGTTCCTTCCATTTCGGATGGCTATTATGCTACTACTCTGTCCCATATGTACAGGCCATACATATCCTGTTGTTGTACATACCAATAGGCTTTAACTCCATTATGCATGATATGCCTGTGATACTGTGTATGATGTCTGTCATATCCACCATGACAGCTTTACATTACACATAGTTGACATAGTATCCCCTACTGCAAGGCATACGTGCATGTCGTGCGCACATTACGTATGACATCGACGGTATATGCCCATACACATGTGTGCTGTGACAGTATACATACATGTCCTATCCCCTGCTATGGCACTTCCTTGTTGGACATCCGCTGCCAGCATCGGCGTGTGGTGTGGCATTGTTCTGTGTTATGCCCCCCTGTGGCAGCCCTTGTGTTATCCTGGCTGTGTACATGATTTCCCACTGCTGTGCACACGGTGTCCACAGTCGTTGGTATGCTCAGCAGGATAGCACTACATAACCACCTTTCACCACTCTCTGCATTATGGACAAGTATCCTTACTTACAAACACCATTCACATACAGTACAGCTTCGTCATACACATCATGCATTACACACCCGTACATATCGTGGGTTCTACATACCTTGTCTGTGTTTCCTTCCATTTTTCGTTGCGTGTATCGCTATTCCGTTTTCTCACTCTATCCATTTTGGAGTAGTAGTTCGGTATGAGCATACAGTTTGAATATCCTGGGAGTCATCCTTATATCCGTCGTTACCTGCAACATGTGGGTTCATCACACCAATAGCTGTTCCTCAGTGTGTACTTGTGCGCATATCACCTGTGCATCTACTCCATTCGTACATTACGCATCGTAACTAGGGCATGGTTGCATTCCTCACCTGGGCGTTGGCTATTTGCCCTACTTTCTTGGAGATGGTCTGTATTGTGTTATGTTATGTGTAACTGCAGCCGCTATGTGTGGCATCAGGTACATTTCGCAGTGGTGTTAGCCGTGGATTGTGTGTGTTGGGTATGGTATTATGTTCGACATGTGGGTGTCCCTGTCCTGACGGCGTCTGTTGATGGCGTTTTGCATTCGGATGTGTAACATAGCTGTTGTATTCCTTTAAACAACGGATGCAGGTATGCATCCGCTGTTGATAGTGTTTCCCACGCGAGATGTTGCGGTTATGCAGCTGTCATTGACTGCCTATATGTTTGTGCTGCTATTATGGCTTGTATCCCTTTGATATGTGCGATGGGGAATATCGGAGGTTGTAGGTGACGGATACGGGTTGTGGGCCTTGCATCTCTACATACACGGTATGCTTGTCTGTGTGCTCCATCCCTGCCTGGGGAGTTGACAGTTACTTGTCTGTTGTTCTGGGAGTGTAGGTTGTGTTGTTGTCATGTGGTGTTGGTATCGCTTGCGTGTGTGCTTCCTGCATGTATTCCTCCGTCACATCGGTGGTATATCAGCGGTTGTTTGTACGTGACGACTATCCCTTGTCATTCTGTCCCGGATATTTACAGTCATTGTGGTCCTGTACTTGGGATGGCCTGTTTGCTAGTGGTTGCCACCTATTCAGGTGGCGATTGCTTGTTTGACACTTGTAGAACACACAGCGGTGTTTACGGGCCAATACGTGGCCACGATCAGTACCGGGGTAGCACATGCGTATTTCCACGGTACATACGTATTGCTGTGTAACTTTGCCGACGTATCGTTTTGCAATTAGCATGTCGGTGTCATACATACGGTCATGATTTGTACATACGTCCTTTCCATTTCATGTGTGGTATATTCCTGTGGTACATTCTGGGACATTTTCACTTTGCATCGTTATACGTCGCCAAACGCCTAGCCAGGGAGGGGTTCTCAGTACTACTTTGGGAGTACTGGTGTACATACGCCTGAGGTTACTATACTGTATGCCTACACATGTTATTCCACTCTGCCTGTCACATGGCACCAGCATACACATTTTACAGTGGCACACACATTACACTCGCACAGCGAAACACATGGCACCCTCACCGCACACATACACATAATGCGGCAGTCACAGGGACGGTTGCACACAGTACTTGCGTGGCCCGCATCACCGGCGGCAGTGTCTACCTCCCCCCTCATATTATCATAGTATTACCCGCACATGTACTGTTACTGTACTGTGGCCTGGCGATCATCTCGACTCGCGGTTAGGCATTTCGGTATGTTGACCTTTCCATGGGTGGCGGTTTCCTCTTCTGTTAAACCTCCTGGATGCTCAGGTTGTCTTTCACTATGTTTACTATGTACAGATATCACGTGTTACTTCTCTGTCACCTTACATCCCTCTGATTCCCTGTCTTCCCTGTTGTACCTATATGTATATGTGTACATATATTTCTATGTGTGTAATTATATCTATCTCCATATCTGTATATGCACATATCTACATGTCTATATGTATACACCTTGCGGCGAACGTGGCAGCATACAGCAACGCCGTCTGCTGTAGGACCCGCGTACGGTTCAGGTGTTGGCATTCCATGCTCCGCTGGCTGTTGGGTGTGCAGTGTTTGGGTGCTGCCTATGTTGGAGTCGCACATGGGGCCACCCATACGGTACACTTTACGGGTGGCCATGTTTGTGTGCCGTCCATTTCACTGTGTGTACAGGTAGGGAGGTGTCAGTCCATGGGGCCTACGCTGTCAGAGTATGTGCTATACGTTCCCTCTTTGCCAGGGCAGAGGCATATTGGGTACGCCTCCGTCTGCCTACTGGGGCTGGCACAGTGTGTTCATGGTCCTGAACCCTCTGTGCCTGGACTGGCCTTGGCAGTTGTGGTGAGCTTTGTGGCCCTTCACCATTATGTCCCTGCAGCAGCTGCTTCCGCAGGATCATATTATGTAGCATGGCACATACTATGAATATGTGGGCATATGTGCCTGGAGAGTACTGCAGGGCTCCACCGGATGTATCCAAGCACCGGAACCGTGATTTCAGCATCCCAAACACACACTCTATGATTATTCTGGTTTGTGCGTGTGCCTCATTATGGCGTTCTTGCATGTGTGTGTGTGCATTTCTGATGGGAGTCATCATCCACGGCTCCAGTGCATAGCCAGCATCCCCCACAAGGTGGCCTTGTGGGATGTCCCCCCTGGTGAATACCTGGTACAGCTGTGAGGCATGCCAGATATGGGAGTCGTGGTAGCTTCCAGGGCTGCCAGCACACACATCCATGATAATGCCCTGCGCATTGCACACGACCTGGCAATTGATGGAGGGGAATCCCTTGCGGTTTATGTAGCGTCTACCCTGCTCCCCAGGTGGTGACTTGATTTCTATGTGCGTACAGTCTATCGCACCCAGTACCTCTGGGTATTGTGCCACATGGTGGAAGTGGTGCATATTGCTAGCCAACTCCTCCTGAGATCTGGGGAAGTATATATGCTCATTGGCATGTGGTAACATGGCATCCAGAAACTGGTGTAGTACCCTGGATGCTGATGCCTGTGAGATGCCCATTATATACCCAGTTGGCCTTTGAAAGGTACCTGTGGCCAGTATTCGCAAGCTTACACATACCTTTGTGTCCACTGGGATGGGCTCCCCTCTGTTGTTTCTTGTTCTCAGGCATGGCCGGCACAGCTCCACTATTTGCTGTAAAGTGTCCCTATCCACCCTGTAATGCTCTACTATCTCCAGGTCTTGTAGCCCCTGGTAGGTTACCCTTGGTCTGAACACTCTCCGTCTCCTCTGAGGCCTACAGTAGTTGTCGGCACCCTCCTCCACAACTCCGCCTGTCTCTAACACATGCTGATGGATCACGGCCACGGCGGCACCCAACATGTACATTTTAAAAGTTCCCCGTGTGTTTACACCTATAGTGCGGCATTTGGGAATACACGGCTGTGTGTTGTGTGCATTCACACTTTATACTGTTGTGCTGTACACCCGGTGATGTCATAGGGTGTGTCTGTGCGGCTGTATCTGGGGATTATCTTCCGTGTTTTACCGTTGGCACTGCAACGCTGTTGCCTTTGGTGTTGCATTACTCTTGCCTGCATTGGATTAGCTTTCGACCTTACCTTACTGTTTCTGCATGTTGCGCCTACTATTTCCTGGCTTGCATCCTGCAGAGCCCTGTCATGTGTAGTTTCTGGGACATGGCATATCGTGCGTTTTGTCTGCCGCCGCCGTTATGCTGCCTGTCTACTTGGCTCTGCTGTGTCAGTTCACTCTTTGCAATCTGCTACCTCCCCTACTTTCTTTGCATTCATATGCCTCCCCTATTCCGTTTTGCAGGTTTCTGCATGCAAAGTTGTCAGCTGCCACCAATTGGCCTTCATGGGTTGATTACTGTTGATTGTTCATTACTACTCCAATTACACTGCTTCCGCATTTCCTCATATTCTCAGCATCACCTTCCTGTATCCATTGTTGTTGGCGGGGCGGGCGTCACATGACTGGGTTAAGGGAACGTAGTCATCCTCGTGCACATGCATCTCTGCGCGCATTGTGTGCTCTCAGCTCAACTATTTCCCCACACGCCGGTCCTGCTGCTGTGATGTGCAATGTAAAGGCCATGTTTGCTGGGCTCCAATGTGCTTCCTCCTACAGTGGCACACCCCTCTGCAGGTGACATGTATTCCCTCTGAGCCACTCCTCGGTGTATTACCGCTGCGCCGTTTGGTACAGCCTTACGCCGGTGGGGGTTTTGCGATTCAGTATTATCTGCCTCATTTGCATGGCATTGACTACTAATTCATAGTTACCGCGCCGAACACTGCCGCGACTCCTTGGCAACCCTTGCACCATGGATGTGGCTTTCCATGCATACCATGGTGTATTGTGGCTGTGAAGCTGATGTGTATTACACTGCTCTTTTATGACATTGTCATATTATTTCATTGTTTAGCACCTTCCGCGGACATGTCCTGGGGTTCTGCTGTGGGTTTCTGTGGACATGCCATTTATGTCATTATTTACATGTTGTGCATGCTTTTTTTTGACATTCTCTGTGTCTTTCGCCATTGGCATGTGGCAACAGTGTGATACCTGACGTTGACAGCCTTCCGTTACTCCTATGTCATGTTTGGGTAAATGTAAACCGTTTTTTTGGTTTACATTGCCGTGCCCTTATGCTACGCCTGCGCCACTTCGTGGATCACTATATGCCTTCATTTGCATGGTGCAACACCGCACATGGGGTGTTTAGCATACCTACACCGGAGGCGGCACAAATCCGGCGCACGCCGGTAGTGCACGTGGAATTGGATCGTACCTGAATCGCTCGGTGGCCATATTTGGCGTTGTAACGCCTACGCTATGCGTCCGCCTGGCACAACGTTCATGAATCCTGGGGTGTGATAACTGTGATGCTAAAAATATGTGTAGAAAGTTCTTTAAAGTGTAAAGAGCAGTAGACCAGGTTATGGATATATATATATATATATATATATATATATATATATATATATATATATATATATATATATATATATGGATTCACTTCATAACACTGAAAACTCAAAACACTGAAAATGAGAAAACTTCATAATATAGAAGACCAAAACACTGAAACTTCAAAACACTGAAAACTCAAAACACTGAAACTCAAAACACTGAAAACACATATCATACATATACTGAGTTTAAACAACATAAGTCATAGCACTTTCCACCAAGTGTAAGCAGGGGATCAAACCCCCTTGCACCCCCCATGTGGAGGGCTGCACCCCACACACACCCTGCTACTTAAATATATCAACTCCAAGATTGCACTTAGTGTGGTGATGTGCAATCTTGGAGTTGCTATATATAAGTAGCAGGGGGTGTGGGGGGTGCAGGACATGCAGACTACACAATGATTTTAGAAAGTCTAGGCTCATAGGACTCTTAATGATTTAAAAAAGAGTATGGTAGTAAAAGGAGAAATTTACATTAAGTACATTTAAATATTTCTATAATGCTGGCAGTGTATGTTTTATTTACAGTTGGGGTTGCAAATGACATACTTTTTTTTTACATCACCGTCCAGCTTTTACCACTGTGGCTAGAGACATTTTTCTTGCAGATTCATTGGTTTGGGCTGAAGGAATAATGACAATGATTTTGGGGATCAAAATGTTTGTAATTTTTTTTGAGATTTTTGAACGTAATACAAAGCCCTTCTAACCATATAAAAGTGTATGTCAATACTACCTTCATCAGTCTGTATAAAAAGGGAATGTGCTTGTGCATTATATGTTCATTTCATTCTGCACCATCCCACTCAGTTTCATTCACTCAAGCCTGACAGACTGAGTGGCCAGCAACAAACTGTTTAAAACTTAAATCAGAGGTTTAGCAACAATGTATATAAGTATAGTTCTTAGATATTGCACAGGTATAATGACCCTGCATGGGGGTAGTTAAGTTAAAAAGCATTCTCCACATAAGATTTTTTTTTTCCTGAAAGTCCATTCACATTTTCAGTCTCAACCAGAAAAACTTTTTCATGATGGCCTGTAGTGAGATGGCCCCATGCATCTTGTATGTTCTTTATATTATGTCATCTTATTGTCCAGAATGTGTATATAAGTGGCCTGTAGTGAGATGGCCCCATGCATCTTGTATGTTCTTTATATTATGTCATCTTATTGTCCAGAATGTGTATATAAGTGCCAGTGACAGTGATCTGTTTTCAACCCTTTGCTAATATAAAAAAATATATATATAAACTGCTTAGCTTGTTTTTATCTTGACCTTTCTGCTAAAAGATATTTTGAAGTGTCTTTTTCCAATGCAAATATGAATCTCCTTTTCATATGAACATTTGTGTAATAGAAAAAATGCAAATTGCTATATTTTACAGACATGATATGAAGAAGGCATGAATATATTCAGTGTATCATTTAAAAGGTCACAGTTCCAAATTATTACTTCTAAAAGACCAGTCGCTGTAACCTTAATCAGAGAAGATATAAAAATAATGCATTGAAGTACTTTTACTCTGTGATAGATATATTGTAAAACAAAAAGTATTTTTTCTAGCAAATATGTTTATGATGAAATAAGATAGGTGGAAAACTGAAAAAGAAACAATATTGAATCACGCCAAAATGAAATCATAATATCATAGGGAAATAAAAAGAAGACTTCAACCAGTCTCATAATTAAAATCACATATTTACATAAGGGTGAGCCAATGATGCAGATCTTATTGCTAGCAACATTTTGTTTTGAAACCTGGATTTGTTACAAGTTAATGGATTCAGTTATGTCATTAAGAGTAAATAAGCAAAAGGGCAGCAAGACAGCACAGGTAGGGCATTTAAGGAAAAATAATCTGTGTATTCACTCCTTTTAACCATTCCCTTCTTCATATTTCTGCTCTGACTAAACTAAGCTAAAAACACAGCATCAATGGGACCGGATGGTGTCCCCGGCTGTGTGCTACACGAGCTAAATGAGGAATTAAACCCGCACATAAGGCAGCTGTTTAATCTCAGCCTTACCACAGGATACGTGCCCAAGGAGTGGCGTACGGCAACTGTGGTCCCACTCCACAAAGGCGGTGCCTCTACGGACCCTGGTAATTACCGCCCCATAAGCTTAACAAGTCTAGTCTGCAAAGCTATGGAGAGGATCATAATGGAGCTCATAAACAAAGATATAGGGGACTTGCAGACATTGGACCCGACCCAGTTTGGCTTCGTCAAGGGCAGATCATGCCTTTTGAACTTGGTCGACTTCTTGAAACAGTCACCAAGGCCATTGATGAGGAAAGGCAGTTCATACAGCCTACCTTGACCTTGCAAGGCCTTCGACACAATACCCCACTTGGGTATTGTAGAAAAACTTACCAGCTTAAATGTAAACCCATATGTCACAAGATGGGTTGCAAACTGGCTTAAGGACAGAACCCACAGGGTTAGAGTTGCTGGCGCTATGTCAGACTCCAAGCCAGTCACAATTGGTGTCCCACAGGGCTCGGTCCTTGGCCCCCTATTGTTCGGCATCTACTTCTCAGAAGTACAGGCCAACATGGGAGGACTTTGGCTGACAAAGTTTGCAGACGACTGCAAACTGGGCGCCATAGTGGAAAGTGCATCGGACATGGATATCCTTCAGAAGGGACTCACGGAAACAGATAGCTGGTGCCAGAGCCATGGCCTGAAGTTAAACGCCAAAAATGTATAGTCATGCCGTCTGGAAAAAACAAGGTAACCCCAAGCTACCATATAGGTGGCAATCCACTAAGCACAGAAGAGGTTATCAGGAACCTGGGGACCCAGGTTGACAGTGGCCTTTCTTTTGACACTCACGTTGATAAAGTGGTTAGAAAGACCTTCTACATTGCCCACCTGATCATGAAGGGATTCACATCCAGATCTAGTGAGGTCATTGTTCCCCTGTACTCTTCACTTATCAGACCAATGATCGAGTACAATGCCCCATTCGGGATGTATCTCACCCGACATCTGCAGCAATTGGAGAAACCCCAAAAGTTCCTCACCAAAAGGATAAAGGGACTCCAAAATCTGTCATATGCTGCCAGATTGAAGAAACTCTTTCCATTGATAAAGCTGTTTCTATTAAACCTGATGTTTTATGAAGGAAGAGTACTTTTATGTCCCCACTCCCACCCCCACTTCCTGGTTTCAGTATATAAGAGGATTTGTGAAGGTCAATTTAGAAGCATTTATAATATGAATAAAAGCAGTAAGTTGATCCCCGACAATCTATCTAGGGAGGAGACAGGGCTATTAAATACCCTTGCAAGAGATAAATGTATTTGCATTATGAAACCAGATAAGGGCGAGGGGGGTAGTAATCATGCATAATACAGACTACTCTTCTAAAATGTTCCTATTGCTCTCCAATGATACTACATACAGAAGGGTCTCATTGAATAAAATAAATGTTGCATGTGCCAAAATGGATTTCATTCTACTTAATATGGCTGCACAATGGGAAATGGATCAGGAGTTGTGGGAATACCTGAATATTGTTAAGCTTAAGCTGGCATAAATTTTTAGTATTCCTAAAATACATAAAAATGCTCCTGACCTCCCGCTGAGACCAATTGTTTAGGCAAAAGGCTGTAAAACTGAGCCTTTAGCAAAGTCTGCAGATTTCAAGGTTAAATCTGTGTTACAATCAGAAACACATATTTTAAAAGATTCCTGGCATTTGTTGGAGACCCTGAATTCCTTGGATTTCAATGAGGACATCATTTTTATAACTGTGGGTGTAGTAGATTTGTTCTCAGTTATTCCACATGATACTGAACTTCAGTGTTTTTATTTGTTCCTTTGTGAATATACACCTCTATCCACTCAGGATGTGCAAGTGGTTACTTCCCTGCTTAATTTCTCCCTCAATAATAACTTTATATACTTTAATGGTGAATATTTATGTTATAAATATAGCATACACCCCAATATATGCCAACATAGTATTGGCTATATGGGCCATGGCAAGTAAGCCATGATAAAGAACAGATTATTATCCCAGGGATAAAATTTCAAAGGGGGATATTCCAGGGTGACTTTGTCACCATTGCTATTCTGCCTTGCCATTATCCATTAAGCTGTTTACTTAACAGCTTAGGCCATGGCTACAATTTGGTTCCTAGAAAACAGCAAAGTCTAATGACTTCTCATTTTATCTTTGTCAATGATTTAAAACTGTATAGCTCATCAGATGAGGAACTGAAAACACAGCTGCAGGTTGTCAAAACTTTTTTAGATGATACTAGAATGCCATTTGATCTTGATAAATGTCCAAAAGCAACCTTTAAGAAAGGAAAACTGCAACACCAGGAAAACATCAGTTTGGAATAAGAATGTGATATAAAAGAACTTGAGCAAGAGGGAGTGTATAAATACTTGGGAACTGATGAAGGATCAGCAATAAAACATGAACAAATGTGAATAAAACTCAATAAGGAATACTTTAGAAGACTTAAATTAATCCTGAGAACAGCACTGACATTTAGGAACAAGACTCAAGCTATAAATCAATTTGCTCTTCCTGTTCTAATGTACAGTTTTGGAGTGATTGGCCCCAAAAAGTGTTGGATAGATTAGATATTAAAACAAGAAGGATGCTTCATGCTCACCAAATGATTTATAAAAATCAGTATATACCAAAATTATATACTCCCCATTCCGAAGGAGGGATGGGCCTCCTTGAAATTGATTATATGTATAAATCTGCAAGTGTGGGACTCCACACATATCTACTGACCTCACAAGATCCAAATGTAATGAAAGTTTTAAAACATGAAGAGAATAAATCTAAGATGATGTCTCTGCTTAGTTTATCAGAAACATATCGACATTAAGCATGAATGGAAATCAAACCAAACGCAGATAAAAAAACAAATAGATCCAAAAAGTGTACACAGATCTGGAGTACCAAAAAGCTTTAATCCTGGTACCTCGGCATTCCGCTTTCAAGGGATATCAACATATCAAATTCTAAAGCTTAAATATACTAAACAATTAAACAATTAAATAATTGTGTTTCAGAATTTATCTATACATCCCACTTTTAAAGTGACCAGTGCACATTATACATAAATACACCCCTTAGTCATGAAAAACTACTACATTTCCCATAGAATTTCAGCAGTAGCAAAATGTCAACAACAAAATTACCATGAAGTCTACAGCAATAACATCAGCAGAAAAATTCAATCAAATTTACATAAAAAAATACAACACCCTCTCATAATGCGTGTATGTACTCATATAAAAAATACACACACACACACACACACACACACATATATATATATATATATATATATATATATATATATATATATATATATACACATTTATGGACATATTATCAATTAAATTTCTTCAAAAATTTAACAACACCTCCTGATTTACTCCATGTGGGACCAAGGTTCCAAAATTAAAAATGAAAGTAGTCTCCAGCTGATTTAACTTATTCGCAAATAGAGTATCACCAGGGAGACCGATTGTTGCTGGCATTTGTTCTTACCTGAAAAATGTGGGGGTATTATTGGACTCACTTAAAATGCATTTGAGTTCCGTACCAGCCCACATAAAGAACACACAAGAGCTTTGTGTTCTAATGCCGAATATGGTGTGGAGAAAAGAATATTTTTGGGCCACTTTGGATATTTCTTCTTTGTATATGAATATTACAATAGGTAAGTGTCTTGAAGCTATGGAATCAATACTGGGTGAAGGGCCTTGAAGTGCCTATATTTTGGAGGTACTTGAATTTTAACACACAACTATTTTAGTTTTAACAAGGAATATTATTTGCAGATCAGAGTCACTGCTATGGGAGCTTGTTTTGCTCCCTCTTATGCTGTTTTGTACATGGAGGAGTTTGAAAAAGTGGTTTGTGTACAGCCATATTTATTAGAAGGAGAAGGTGATGTTATATAGGCGATACATAGATGATTTGATTTTCATACGTAAGGGACCTCTATCTGAGTTTGAGAAATTTGTGGGGGACTTGAATTCTAACAGTGGTGGTTTACAGTTTTGTTGTCACACAGACTTCAGTAGCATTAGTTTTCTGGATGTCCAGTTTTTTTGTGAATGAGATGGGAATTATTCAATATGTTCCATTTAGGAGGAGTACTGCTGTGAATAATTTTTTGCATGCTTCCAGCATGCACCCTGAACATCTCATTAAGTCATTGCCTTATGGTGAATTTAAAAGAGTATGGATGAATACTTCTGAGATGGCTTCTAAAGAGAAATCTCTGGCTGAAGTAGAGGAGAGATTATCAGACAGAGGGTATTCTAGATCTTTTTCTTAATGAAGCAAAGAATAAATTGTTGAATAATGTGACAAATAGGGAACAAGTGCATGAGAATAGTAAGTTTGGACATAGAACTCAATTTAGTTTAACAGAGGAGAGGACAGAAAATAAAATATTTTATGTTACTAGGTTTAGTCCCTTTTCAGACACACTTAGACAGGTGGTACAAGGTTATGGCCAATGATAGCTGATAACAAGCTGAACACTTTATTTCCACAACATGTGACTTTTTCTTTTGGCAGATTTTTAAACCTAAAAGAATTGTTGAACAACCCAATTTCTAATCAGACCCAGAATAGTTCATTAGCGTCTTTTCCTTGTGGGGAGATGCAGTGTGTGCCATAAAATCAGAAATGTATCTAATACTATAAACAGTGGGCACAGATTTATTTCACAAGAAGGTTTAATTGTCAACCATGTGGTGTTATATATATTCTGGGTTGTGGGTGTGATGAGGTTAGATGGTATATAGGTCAGACCAAAAGAAAAGTTAAGATTAGAATTTTGGAACATTTGGGAAATATTATAAGGGGTAATACAGGCTTCAGTCCAGTGGCAGAACATTTTATTGAAGGCCATTTGAAAAATTGTGATTCCCTGTTATTTGCTAACAAGTTAAATCAGCTGGGGACTACTTTCATTTTTAATTTTGGAACCTTGGTCCCACATGGATTAAATCAGGATGTGTTGTTACATTTTTGAAGAAATTTCATTGATAATATGTCCATAAATATGTGTGTGTGTGTGTGTGTGTGTGTGTGTGTGTGTGTGTGTGTGTGTGTGTGTGTGTGTGTGTGTGTGTGTGTGTATTTTTATATGAGTACATACACACATTATGAGAGGGTGTTGTATTTTTGATGTAAACTTGGATGAATTTTTTGATGATGTTATTGCTGTAGAATTCATGGCAATGTTGTTGTTGAAATTTTGCTGCGACTGAAATTCTATGGGAAATGTAGTAGTTTTTCATGACTAAGGGATGTGTTTATGTATAATGTGCACTGGTCACTTTAAAAGTGGGATGTATAGATAAATTCTGAAACACGATTATTTAATTGTTTAATTGTTTAGTATATTTAAGCTTTAGAATTGATATGTTGATATCCCTTTGAAATGCCGAGGAACCAGGATTAAAGCTGCTTGGTACTCCAAATCTGTGCACGCTTTTTGGATCTATTAGGTTTTTGTGCTTTTTCTTTGGTTTTGATAAGTAGATAAAAACCAGGCAGCAACTGAATGTGCCAAAAAACAAAAGAAAGAATATAAGGTGAAGGACCACACGAGATGGCAAGAAATGTGGAAAAACATAAATATAGTTGCAAGTATAGAAAACTTCTGGAAGAGCCTCATGTTGATCAAGAGCAAATGCAGGAATAATTAAGGAGAGGTGAATTCAAACCAAGAAATGAAAGGTTAATATTGGCAGCCCAAGATAGTGGGCTACGTACACGCTGGTTTACAAAGTCCATTGAACATGTGGGAGAAAGAGACAAATGTAGGTTTTGTAAAACCAAATTGGAAAACAGTCACACACCTTGTTGCTGGTTGCGACACACTAATGGCAGAAGAACTGTATACTGAAAGGCATAATAATGTGGCGAGACTGTTGGTGACAGTTAACACAATACCCCTACCCCCCACGTAGAAAAATGGGAAAAAGGGGGCTGATAATGATGATGATGACTGTTGCAATGGGGATTGTGCAAACATTGTGGTATCAAGGTGGCTGAAAAACACTGGAAACATGAGCCACAAATCATCATAGAAAATGATGAAGTTTATATCACATGGAATCATCCATTACCAACAGTTCAAAAGATAGATGCTAGAAAACTGGATATATGGTCCAAGAAAAGAAGACAAAAGTAGGATCGATCATTGAAATCATCACACCCAGTGACTATAGTGTCTTGCATACAGAGAGACAATAAGTCATAAAATACCAGGACCTGCGTGCAGAAATGAGAGCAATGTGGAAGAAAGATACCCAGACAGTTCCAATAGTAGTAGGAGCAACGGGTCTTATAAAAAATAATTTACAATCATATTTAGAAATGCTTCCAATCCATGTAACCATATACAAATTGCAGAAGGAGTCATTACTGGGCACATTGCGGATGCTGCAAAGAGCACTACTAGCTGACATCAAAGATTGAAACAATACTAATTTCATGAACTTTAATTGTACTTTGACTTAGGAATGGGGTCCATTCCCATCATGGTATTAGAAACCCAGAAGACTTGGAGAAATTAAAAAGAGAGAAAAGGACAGTTTTTACCCCCCAGTTGTTGGCATTGACACATGGCTACTACAGGTTAATTGATTATCTATTTATTTTGTGGAAGCGTAGTTTGAGTGAATGGGAATCATTTTTTGAACAGTGTCAGAGTTCAACATCCTTTGTAAAGTTCACTTATTCCACCAGTGTGGATAATTTATTTTTATTTTTTTTTATTTTATATTTGTTTACCAGCTAATATCTGACTGGGCCAGGAGTCCATTTTCAGCAGAGACCCAGGAAGAAATGCTCCAACTAATATTAAATGAATACAGCAGAATAAACATGATGAAGAAAAAACACGTTACAGCAGAATGAAAACATGATTAGGAATACACGTTATAGAGATTTTTGCTTTACCAGTTAACATAAATGCTAAGTTAGTAAAAACAGAAGTTGTTTAAGAATTGTTCATACAGCAAAGTATCATAAAGTAGCAGAGAAGGCAAAACAGTATTGATGTACTTAACAACAATTCCAGGGTGTAGTCCAAACATAAGATATGTTGGTGGGTATATAGTTTTGGGTGAGACTAGATAGGTGTTTGAGTAAGTGCAGGTAGAAGAACATGCTTAACATAGTCTATATGTACTGAGTGAAGAAGCTGATGCAGTGGTGAAAGTCAGGGGAAAACACAGTTGGTATATACGTTTTAACAACTTTAGAATAAATCCGTTTTTACAACTTTAGAATAATTGTCACTACTTGAGTATAAAACATCAACAATAAGAGAGGGTCCTGGTGGTAGAATAAGAGAGGGAAAATATGGACTCTGGTTGCTACTCATCAACTATATACAGGAAGAACATTTTTCCAGCACCTACATCTACTTTGATAGCTGTCATCCATTTTGTCAAAAAAAAGTCTATTGCCAAAGTATAGATGGTCAGACTATCTTGTCTAATATATGATGATGCTGCTTTTGGCAAACAGCTGCACCATTTAATTTGCTTATTTTTGGATAGAGGTTACACTATGCAAATTTTAAGGAAAATCAGGGCTGAAGTGGAAAGGCACTGTCAAGACGGTTTTGCATACATTCTAAGAATTAATAAAACTTTAGGTAGAAATGTGAACGTGTGCTACTACCACAAGTATAGAACATAATAATTTGATCACTATGACTATCCCACTTTTTGTTATTTCATTTAGTATAAATACCTACCAGTATGTCAGTATTGTTAAGTTGTACTGGGATACTGTGTTTACTGATGAGATTAAAAATGTCTTGGAACTGCTCCCATCATTGTATATTCAAAAGGGAAGAACATTCTGACATTTTTAGAATCAGCCTTCGCAAACATTTCTTTGACCCTCAGTAATAGGCAGAGATGGTTTCTGCAAGATGTGCAGGTACATTCATGATGATCCTTATGTAGTGGTCCACAATTCTGGGAGAACTATATTGTGCCCAGGAAAGTAACTGTAATAGCACCTACATTGTATATTTGGCTACTTGTGGTTCTTGTAAAGCATTCTACATGGGGAAATCTATCAGAAAGTTGAAAGACAGAATGCAGGAACATAATTATGATATACAAAAAAAGAAAAATACTAATGCCTTATATAGGCATACCACTGTTTGCCCTCATTTTAAAGTTTTCATTTTTTGTCATTGATGAAGTGATGGTGACACCTTTATGTGGGGATATTAACACTTTACTTAAGCTGAAGGAACTTTGTTTGCAACTAAGGCTAAATGCCACACTTGTACCGGGTATAAATGATCTGGTTTCTATCTCAAGTGTTTTAAAGACAAAAAACAGCTATCATTTAATTTAATTATTTTGTTATAGGTTTTATTAAGTAGATGCTTTGATCTGATAAGTTGTTGCTTGTTTATTTACATTTCTTATTTTGTTTTGTATATTAATGGAGTGCAACCATTTCTTATTAGTTATTCATGAATGAATTAATTAATTTGACTATCTAACCTCCTATTGGTGGGTAGCATATATCCATATATATATATATATATATATATATATATATATATATATATATATATATATATATATATATATATATATATATATATATATATATATATATATATATATATATATATTGCTGTTTGGTTTCACCAGAATTACTCTGATGAAATCTTTTGAATTTAAGTGCTCAGTTTTTATTAATAAACCATGATACAATTAAGACAGTGGCATCCTGGTTATTGGGTTTTTTTTTTTTTTTGGTGTGTTTGTCTTTTGTTTGATGGGATATCCTGCCAAAGATAGCTATATGTCTGAGCAGTATACCTAAGCTTGGGTGCATTACTCATGCTGTATGCATGATGTATTACCTAAGCACAAATGTGGGAGTACATAAGAAACACACAAGTGGAACTGACCTCTAAACTTCTTTGTCAACAGCCTATAACATTATTTCAGTCTTTGAAATGTGTGGCTAGTTCAGCTACCTAGGCAGCCATTGGCCAGATAAATACCCCACTAGAAACATGTCCTTTCTTACTACTTCCCTTAATTTCTGTACGTCATCCTGTAGAGAGAGATGTGAATGGAGGAGGCAAATTCCACACAAGGATCAACCCAAAAAAGTGTTTGCTTTGCTTAGTTGTTGAACATGCCAATAAAGAGCATGCAATTTGTCTTTCATTCCTAAGACACTTCACAGCCATCTCTCTTCCTTGAAAATATACTTAGAAAAATCAAAGACTGAAGGAACTTGCAGGCAGCACAATGTCTACTGAGTCTTCCTGCCCTGATGGCTTGCTATTACTATTACTGAAGAAAAAAGCCTAAAAAGTCAAAACTCAAGTCTTTGGCTGTCTAGCCTGACCTCCACTGTGTCCCTTGAAAAGTTCTCTAACCCTTGGTGCCTATGGCTACCCCTGCTGCATTAACCCATTGGAGGCTGATATGGGATATCCCATTCACATGTCCACTGTAGCTGATCCAATATCTGTTTCATATGAGAAGGGGGAACCCTGGCTGGTTATCTTCAAGGGACTGGAGGGGATTTCTCAAATTCTAGTTAAAGAGGAAGTACTCATTTCTGTTATAGAAGTCTGTCAGCACTTTTGATCTTTCATATTATGTCCATCAGTCATCCCTACCAAGAAAAATCAGAAGGCCAAGCATGCTCCCTGTTGCTTGTTTGCCTCTAATACATAAAACAAGAAGGCTTGGGGTTTTGCTCAGATGCTTTAATACATACAAACCCATCAGAATGGATAGCAGCATCTTTAAATATGAAAGAACTAGTTAACAAACAGAGCTTACATACATACATGCTTACATCTCAACAGCTAGCTACAAAATGGCAGTCAGACTTGCACATGCTCAGCATATATACACTTGTGCAAACCCTTGATAAATTCTTAAAGGTATATATACACACATACTGATCTGCATCCTTCCTCAAAAAAAGATTGCCCTTTATGCAAAACAATATCAGAGCTTGACATGAATGACTATATACATTGTAAACAAAACACAATGTTAATGTCCAAGTTGCCTCATATCTGCTACAGGTTTCAGAGATTTGACTACATCTCGTAACATAATAGTTGGGACAACTTTAGCAACAGGGACAGTCTGTGGTGCACAACTCATATCAGGACCTTCAGGATTGTTCACAGGAACAGGAATGTCCTCTGGATCTTCCTCTGGAATGGAACACCAGACAACTCACTCTGAGATAAAGAGTCTTTCTCATAGGCTATCTGCTGTGATATAGGCTCGGACACAGGTCACAAATGTTTCTGATTCCACCTAAAAGTTGCTCCTTCTGATTCTATGATGTACAATCTCGGCTCTGGACCAATATTCTTCATGATACCAATCCGATCATAACCTTTGTACATTTGCATCCTCACTACTTCTGCCTCTCTTAATGGATTGAGCAATTTACTGGTCTTATAATAGTAGGATTTCTGGGTAAGTGCTTCATCAACAGATTGGCTTTCACTAACCCATTGTTCTTGACACATGGAACCAGCAATTGACTACTGATTGGTAATGTGGCTCTGGTTTGTCTCGGCAGAAGTCTCTGAGGAGGTAAACCAAGATTTTTATCAATAGGAACATTTCTGAGAGTCAATAGATTCAGGAAAACATCACTATTATCTCACTTTGACTTCTCTATTAATTGCTTTGCACTTTGAACTGCATGTTCTGCCAAACCATTTAACTGTGGGTACTTAAAGACTACTTGTGACATGAGTACAGTCCATTTTTTCAGCAAATCTTTTGAACTCTTGGCTTGTAAACTGCATGCCATTGTCAGAAATAACTTTGTGTGGACTACATGAACAGCAAAATGACACTTCACCTTAGTAATGACTGTACTGGATGCCAGGGTGGGAAATAAATCAATCTCAATCTGACTGGAGTAAGAGTCTACTAACAACAAATAATGTTGACCATTCCACTTGAACATATCAGTGGCTACTGTCAACCAAGGTAGTTCCAGAATCTCATTAAGCGGAAGTGGTTCCTTCTGTTGATGAGGCTTTGTTCTATTATACACTTAACATGATAAAAGTGTTCTCTCAATGTCTTGTGACATAGAAGGCCAAAATAGAAGTCCTCTCATCCTTCTTTTGGTAGAATCAACTCCTGGGTGGCTACAATGCAAGATAGTAATGTACTCAGGTTGCAAGGACTTAGGAACAATTACTTTCGGACCTTTCATTAGGATGCCTTTGTCAGGCAAAAATCTCATCTCTGTATGGAAAATATGGATGCACTTCTTGAGGTAAATTAGATTGCTTTGTTGGCCATCCATGACTGATAAAGTGGTTGAGCTTTTGTAAAACTTGATCTTTGGTTGTGTGATCTTTCAACATATCAAGATGTGTAGAAGAAACATTTCTCACTTCCATAACTTCAAAATCAAGACACTCAATCTCTTGCTGTTCTGTGCTATTACTGGGTGGTCTGGACAATGTATCAGCAAGATAAAGAAGTGTGCCTTTCTTGCAGACAGGATTGAAATTGTACTTTTGTAATCTCAGCATCATTGCAGTCTGGTTGGAGCTGAAATCATAGGTTTTCTTAAGGTAGTGACTAGAGGTTGGTAGTCTGTTTCAATATGGATAGGGCTACCATAAACATAATCATGGAACTTTGAACAAGCAAACACAATTGCCAAAAGCTTTCTCAATCTATGCATATTACATCTTGGTTTAGGTAGGAATTCTCGCTGCATAGGCAACAGGTTGATCTTCTTGTAGAATGACTGCACCAAGCCCAAAATTTGAAGCATTACAGGAAAGTGTTACTGGTTTGTGAACATCATAGTAGCTGAGAGTAGGTGGACTAGCAATTCTTTGTTTCAGGACATTAAATGCTCTTTGGTGTTGCTCTAACCAAGACCAGGATACATCTTTACATGTCAGCTGTCTGAATTTCACTGAAAGTTGGCTCAAGTCTGGAATTAACTTTCCTAGGTTGTTGACCATGCCAAGAAAACACTGCAGGGCCTGAACATTGTCTGGTGCTGGCATCTTGAGAATGGCTGTTTGCTTTGAAGGGTCGGGTCTTAAGGCTGTTTTCTTAAATAAATGAGTAATCTCTTGTAGCCTGAACTTGCATTTGTGTGGATTGCGTTTTAGATTAATTTGATGTGCCCTTTCTAGAACTTTTCTGAGGTTTCTGTCATGTTCATCTTCATCATAACCTCACAACAGTATGTTGTCTACTATGGTAGCACAAGGATACCCAGAAAAAATTTCCTTCATTGCACATTGAAAAACTTCACTTGCAGAATTTATTCCAAATGGCGTTCTCAAAAATCTGTACCTGCCAGAGTACTGAATGTAGTAAGCAACAATTATTTTTTGTTGAGCTGAATTTGCCAAAATAAATTCTCTTCATCAATGACAGAAAAAAATGTGTCATTTGGTATTAAGGCTACAACTTCTTCAACTGTGTGCATTGGATGATCAGGTCTTTTCAGTGCTTTGTTCAAATCTTGTGGGTCAACACATATTCTGATGTCATCTGAGCTTTTCTTATGTGCTACCACCATTGAAGATACCCATTCAGTTGGAGTTTCAACTGGAAAAATCACACCTTATCATGATATTTTATCTAACTCAGCTTTGATTCTGTCCTGCATGGCTATTGGAACTTTACATGCTGGCCTGATAACTGGACTGGTCTCTGGGTCTAACTTGATGGAGTACACAACTGAAAGTTTGCCTAGTTTGTCTTGGAACAGATCAGTATAGGTAGAAAAAATGTGCTGGGCAAAATTAGAGTCATGGTCTTTTAAGCTAACATGGTGGACTTCCTTATTAAATGAATGCAGTCCCATTTTCAAACTGTCTCTGAGCTCTAATAATGAGTGGACGTGCCTCTTGATCACATAAAATAACAAGTAGTAGCTTCTTTCAGCAAAGTAACAAGAAAGTACTACTGAGCCTTCGGTTTGAATTTCTTCACCTTGATAAGCAAAAGGCTTCATACACCTTGCCAAATCAAGCCTTTCACCTTTACATACTCTAGCAAATGTTTCTGCAGACATAACATTGCACTTGGAACCTGTGTTGACTTTGAGCTCTGTGCGTTTGCCATATATCCGAACAGTCCAAAATACTTCATTGTTGGCCTTTAAATCTACTGCATTGACTGTTTCATGATGCACTGACTAACATCAACATAAAGAGTAGAACTGCCACTATCTAACTGATCAACTCATTTCTTAAAATGTTCCCTCTTAATAAAAGAATGTGGGCCTTTTGATTTACAAAATCTTTTGAAATGATTCCATTTATTGCAACTGTGGCATTTTTGACCAAAAGCTAAACATTTTTTTTCCTTTTAGATTCATGACTTCCAACACAGTTACGACAGTAGGTAATGAAGCTGGGTTGGGGCCTATGCTTTGAGTATGCTGACTCACTCTTATGCTTTACTGAGACTGTGTGAACTCTAGAATGTGCTAGAAAGTTCTGAGGTATACCAGTGAGTGCTGCAGGGGTTACAGTTGCTGCCGTGTGCTTGGGCCTGTTTCTTTTAACCACATACTACATACTATCAACATAAGCTTTATCATTGTGCCTTCTAGAACTACACTCATTTGTAAGCATATCTGTATACGTTTCTGTGAGCTCCTATATCTGGTAAATCTCAATGGCCTTATTCAAAGTTAAATCACTGTCATGAAGTAAAATCTTTCTCACAGCATCATCTCTTATGCCACACACAAGTCTGCCCTTTATTAACTCATCCCTTAAGTCACCAAATCTGAATGTTTAGCTTTATTTCTCAAGTCAGTTATATATGCTGCAAAAGTTTCACTAGGCTTTTGATCCCTTGTGTAAAATAAGTGCCTTTCCATAGTAACATTTGTCTGGGGGTTACACATTTCTCTAAATTTACGTTTTAAGCACTCAGGGTCCTCCCTTGACTCAGCCGGTACAACAATATGATGTTTTTTCCCCTCTCCAGCATAGACAGCAGGTACATACACAAATGAACGTTCCCATTCTATGGCTTCTGATCCAGCTAAATTAATTAGAATAAATGCCTTTGCAAGGTCATCTTTATCAGAAAATGCAGCCTGTATGAAAATGTCATACTCTTGCTCAAACACTCTCCAATTCTCAGCAATATTAATGTCAAACACAAGTACAATGGGTTTTCAAAATCTATCTGCGATGCCCACGAGATATAAACAAGCACACTGAAAATATGGCCCTTGTAATTAGGTATGGACAAACTGTTGTGTGAGCTTGTAAGAACATACAAATGCACAATAAACTCAATGAAATGCTTTACTTTGTGAAATATGCTCTGTAAAGGCTGTACTCTGTGAAATATTCCCTATCATGGCTGCACTTTGCGAAATAACTACTGTAACATTGCGCAAACATGCAAATACTTTATACACTACTGATAACTCAGATATCTTTGTGTAATTCAAAAATACATATGCTTCTAAAAATGCAGTTGTTTCCTTTTATTTTATTTGTTTTATGCAATACAGACCTTATTTCAAACATTTTCTGCAGTAATTCGAATGTTTTTGCCAGTATTGTACATATCTTTTCATGTGATTGTTATTTAGAATTTTCTGCATGCCGTTTCATATTATGCAAAAAAAAAATACTGCTGAGCAAGTTTTAATATCTAAAATGTGTTTCTGACCTGTTTTGCAAAGTATGCACATTTTGGGAATGATCCACTCTTGTATATTCCATCGGCATCTAAATAAGTGCCTTAAGTCATTTTAGCCAAGATGTTTCTGACTCCATGCCCCTTCTGAATATTCCTTTAGACATGCTACTTCTGGCATCATGTTGCTCATTCATCTCTAATACAAAAAAAACAAGAAGGCTTGGTGTTTCATTCAGATGCTTTAATACATACAAACACATAGGATGGATAGAGGCATCTTTAAATATGAACGAACTAGTTAACAAACAGAGCTTACATACATACATGCTTAAATCTCAACAGCTAACTACAAAATGCCAGTCAGACTTGCACGTGCTCAGCATTTGTACACTTGTGCAAGCCCTTGGATAGCTTCTTAAAGGTATATGCACACATATTGATTTACACCCCCATCTCCTGAATTGGTGAGAGGTCTACAGAAAGATAATCAGAGACAGTTTAAAGTCCTTATGCCTATGACACTCCCTGTATATTTAGCCTGTGCTGGCTGCTATTCCTCCTCTTTCTACCCCTCTTAAAAGATGGAAGGAGTCTTCCTATGATGAGGAAGATCAGGATTCAGATGTGGATTCTCTTGTTTACTCTTCACAGATCCACTCCCCTGTGGCTGTTGCTTTTGATGAAGAAAATACCCTTTCCCCTGACTTTCATTTAGGGGAGTTCTGTTTTGCAAATACAAAAGTCAGAATGATGTAGCATTTTACTAGAGAAGACACTAATATTATTGATGAACAGTAGAGATATTATACCCTTTTAGAAATGACCATCTGCCATTTGCCCTGTCCTGAAAGTCATTCTGTATACATTTGTTAATGAGTCCATAAACCCAGAATCCCAGCTTCATGCTCCTAAAAAAAGAGTTAGATTTTATAAGGATCCTGTGGATCCACGGTTTCTTTGTAAGAACCTCTCTTCTGATCCTGCAGTAATTTCACTCTCTGCAGGGAAACCCACTAAACTATTGAAAGTCCTCCAAACTGCTGCCTACAGATAAGGATAGCAGGGCCATGATGATGTATGGAAAACAATGATTTATATCTCTGATACCTTGGCTTTTATGACTGTTAATCATCAGACTCATAAGATAAAATATCTTTACCATGTCCCCCTATCCCAAAGACTATCTCTTTTTCTTCCAACCTGAAAGGAGATCACTTCAAACAAGTTCTTTCTATTGTAGAAAAGAGGTATATAATTTCATGGAAATCTCTTCCCAGTCCTCTTCTCAAGAATTCCTCATCTTTGGCAAAATCAGTCATCTTCTTCCTTTTTTACAGGACCTCTTACTGCAGAAAGCTATTCAGCCAGTTCCCCTTTCTCAATGCAGCATTCATTTTTACTTCAAAATGATCCATTGTTTTCCAAAAAATGAGGTCTTCTGGAGATCATTTTTGGATATTTTCCTTTTCAACACCTTTCTCAATGCACCAAGCTTAACTGTATAGTCCCTCCTCCCTATGATTGTCCCACGGACCTACTTAGCCACTTTGGACCTCAGTGATGCTTATCTTCTTATCCCTATCGATCCTCCTTTCAGGAAGTTGTTGAGATTATCTGTGTCTACATCACATTTTCAGTTTTCTGCTTTGCTATTTGGCCTTTCTATGGATCCAAGGGTATTCGTAAAATATCTAGCTTTTTTTCTCTTTTGCAGATGAAAAGTTGTGCAAATATTCTCTTATCTGGACAATGTACTTCTCCAATCTCCTTCTCCATTCTCCTCTTTCAAGGATCTGAATTTCGCAATAAACCTTCCTGGATTAGGATTAATTCTGCACCTAAAAGAGTCTTTGTTTTCCCCCTCCCAAAGCCTGATCTTCCTATGTTGCAGAATCAACACACTGACAATGACAGCATTACTTCCTTTTAGCAAGGTTCTGCCCTTAACACAGTTCTTTCAGAACCTTCTCTCTTTGTGGATGATCAAAGCAAGAGAGTTTTTAAGAATCATTCCTATGCTTTTTTTCATGAGAGTTTTTTGAAAATCATCCCTATGCATTTTATGATAGACTTCACATGAGGAATATGCAGTGGTATCTCATATTAGTTTGGCTTACTAATGGCACCCCTAAGACTTCATGAATTCCTCTCTTGCCCTGCATCAGGAAGGAGTTACATTGTGGATCAACAATATTTCCCTCAATTTTGGGTTACCCTTTCTGGGTCTCCCTTGCCAAGAACTTCACATAGTTGCTTACAACTTGCCATGGGGAGGCTGCACCCCTGCTCTGCCATTTGGGTAGGGGAAATCTACTATTAATTATTTGGGTAATAGTTTTGTTACCCTTCAAACACCACTTTTTTCAGGACATGCACCATGTTTTACAGGAGGCTAGAAAACCATGTACTAGAAAATCTTATGTTTCAGACTTGAATGGATTTTCTTTGTGGTACAAAAAGAACTAGGACTCTTTAGTGGTGGGAATCCATACCTTACTCTCATTTATGTGAGTTGTTTGACTCTTGTCTGGCATACTTTTCTGTGAAAGCTCATTTATCAGCCATATCTGCAAGTCTACCTATAGATCTACCCCTTTCTGAATATTTTGAAGTTAAGAAGTACTTGAAAGGAATCCTACGTATTAGGCTACAAAAAAGTCTATTCCTCCTCTTTGGGATTTGAACTATGTTCTAGAAAAATTGACTCTTACTCTTTTTGAGCCAGCTGACAGTTCTTCCTTGAAATTTTGCACTTGATAAACTGTTTTATCAGTGGCCCTTACCTATACCAAGGGAGTTTCAGACTTACAAGCTTTGATGGTGGGTCTATCATTCCTCATTTTCCACAAAGATAGGGTTATTCTTAGAGCTATTTTTTTTTCCTTTTTTACCCATAGTGGTTAAGGAGTTATCCCCAAACCAATACATCAATCTTCTTTCCTTCTACTTAAACAGGGAAGGAGATAAATCTTCATTCATTGGATGTGCATAGGCAGCTCAAATTTTTCCTGGACAAGAATAAAGGGATTAGGAAATCAAACCACCGCTTTGTGTACTTTCAAGAAAAGAAATAGGATTTCATGGTGTCTAAGCAAATCATTATTTTCCTGGATTTCCAAAGCCGTGTCTTTTTGTTAGTCCTTCCATTGGGAAACACTTTCCCTCTTCTGTCAAAGCTCATTCCACTAGAGCTGGAACTTCTTCTGGAGACACTTTCAAGCATTTTGATTCTAGAACTTTTCTGAACACAACAGCATGGTCCTCAGTTCATGCTTTTACTAAGCATTGTAAGATGGATGTGTTTTCCATAGCCAGAGCAGGATTTGTTAAATCCATCATTCAGGGCTTGTTGGAACACAAGTCTGCTCCTTATTTCTCCTCCAACCCTTCTGATCAGCTTTAGTACTCCCTCATCAGTTATTAACACTGTACCAGTGATCTTGGCAGGACATAGTACAGTTGTGTAACAACTTACCATAAAAGTAGATATCCTAGAGATCACTCTTTTAGTATTACATTGCACCATCCTTTCCTCTTGTTGGATTTGTTTTGCTTTTGCTGGTCAAGGTGAATCTCTTTCTTTTTTTCTTTTCTTCTCTTTGCAGGACATATACATATGTAAATAGTTACATCTCCTTCTACTTTAGTGTTTTGGTTTGTGGCAAACAGGTTTTGAGGTAATTCATGATAGTGCATTGCTTATGTAACTCTCACTTTTGGGCTTAGGTCATACATCACAGATATAGTGTGAGGGAGGTGCCCAGCTTTGATATGTTGGACAGAAATATGGCTATCCTTGGCATAATACCCCATCAGTTAGTAATACTACAACAGTGACCAGTAAGACATCTACTGCTCTGGTAAGGTCTGACATATCTATACTTTCTCTGGAAAGCAAAACATGCTGAATAACTACTTTAGATAACTTGTAATATAAGTTTTGTGTTACATTGATTACTGATGTGTACCTCTGTCATGGTCAAAAAAGGTTCAGTGAATGAGCTAACAAAAACTTAGGGCTTACATTTGCCAATTTAAACATTGCCTAATATATATCCCTGGAGAATATACAATCTTTAAAAAAGCAGTTATCTAATACCAATTTTACTTCACATTGCAAATAGGAATTCTTACATTTAAATTTTTGCTCCGTGTACCAATACCATGATCAATAATATAAATCCCTGGGATTCATTGACGCCTACAGGAAGTGTGCACCATTCTGATAGAACAGATGGCACAAGCATAACTCATACCTTCTTCCTCCTAATTTCATTTTTCCTACTGATCTTCTTGAAACCTTAAATATCAAGGGGGATTCATGAAGGTTACCACAAAGGGCAGACCACATGTACCCTTAGTGCAATCTCTCTGAGTGACTAGAAAGCACAAACAATGTAGTACGGATAGTCTTGAATACAGACTGTGTACACTTAGTGTAGGCATTAATGAATCTGGCCAAATATTTAGTGTGGCAACCAATAATTTGCCCACAAGGCATCTATGTATCATAATAAGGTCACCTCTTAGAAACAGGTAAGCCAAAGAATACAAAGACAAATATGCCAATCTTTCTTTATAGGATAAGCAATGACAACCAACTATCTGTCTGGTAAAGTTTTTGTGATATCATTCCATCTTCTTCAGTTGCAAACCATTTAATGCATATAAAGACTCCCCCAAACTCAATAATAGGTCTTATACTTGTTAAATAGATCTTTAGTAATACCCAGCTATCTCTGCTTGAGAAATATTGAGTGACGTTCTTCATAAGATCATAACTTTTCCTAATAATGATTGTCACATTAACTTTAAAGCTGAGAATTTTATCAGCCATAATAACTAGATCTCTCATTACCTCAGAAGAAACACAAATCTGATTGTTCCATGCCATAAGGAAAATTATATTATTAGCTCAAAATGTCAAATGGTACATTTTCCATTGTTAAATTTCATACCATTGGTTGTTATCCATTCATGTAGATTATCTAGATAAGATTATAACAAAGAACAATTACTAGTATTAGTTACTGGCTGTCCTATCTTATTATCATTGGGGAACTTACTTAACCATGCAGAGTTAGATTTTGGACATTCTGACATCACTAAACCAAATAATAGTGGCCCCAGGACTGAAACCTGAGGCATTCCCTTGCCTATCAATCTATACTTGGAGTAGGAATTTTTAATTTTCACTATGTAGATTTTACACAGTAGCCATTTTGATACCCATTTAGCTATATGGCCAAAGTTATTGGTTTTAATTAAAGTCTTTATTACTGTTTCATGAAGGATGGAACCAAAAGCCTTAGCCAGATCCAAAAATGCAACATCAACAGCTACTGAGTTATCCAATTGGCTAACAATCTAGTCATAAAAGCTTATCAAATGAGTGACACGTGATATCCTTGAGTGGAATACATGTTGATATATATCAGAGCTAAAGACCAGAAAGCCACAGTGTCCTCACAAAGCACTTTCCCAATATGCAAGTCAAACTAATAGGTCAATAGCTTTCTACCTTATATCCTGGTTTACATTTCAAAATGGGAATTATTATAGCTTCCTTCCACAGTTCAGGAGCAAATGCTTCCTTGAATGATTTAAAAAAAATAAAAATAAACATGAGATTACTTTTTCAGATATTCTTTTTAAGAAATATCCATTAAGACCATCAGTTCCCACTGCTGAATTTTGATTTATTTATTTTAGATTAGTCTTGCTTCACCATTTCCTCATTCATATCATGACAAGTGCTTCTAACTAATATGGATGAATCATTTCCCAAGATCATCTGAACTCAAATTAACTAATACATTTCAGTTACTGATTGTTTCAGCCTTATCTTTCAATGTTATACTGGTGGCCTAATGGTTAAGGTGTTTGCCTTGCAAACACAAAGTGTGGGATCTGAGTCTCACAAGGGATAATTTCTAGACATAAAATGGCTCGCAAGGGCAGTTAGCTTAGTATTAACCTATGAACCTTTATTATCCTTCAAATTAACTGTTGAATATACCTCATAATTAGATCTTAATCTTTTAATAGTCATGAGGTACAGTTTTCTGAACTTAATTGTAATTGTTCCTATTTGAAACCAAAGGGGAATTTTTATACCTTCACCACAAATGTATCTTTTTTTTCTTAGTTTAGATGACTTCAATCTCCACCATGGATATCTGTTACCTTTACATTGTGTTTTCACTCCAAATGGGACATGATAATCTATCAAATTATTGACAAAATTGTAAAAAAAAAATCATAATTCTCATGTGTACCTTTATTTTCAAAACTAGCAAACCAGTCCAAAGTTTCAATAGCCTCCTTAATTGACTCAGAATCCATCTTATTATTTTTTCATGTTGCAACCATCCTGATTTAATACGCTGATAGAGATCCAAACAACATCCAGTAAGTTATTTCTACTAGTTGCCTCATTCATTATTTGAGTATAATCATTTGTCATACTTTCAATTATCAACTAGTGCAATGTCTTTGATGTAGCAGAAGCTACACAGTTTACATAAGGGGCTTTTAGGTCCCAAGCAATTAAATCTACCTTCTCCAGAAAACTCTTGCTAATAACATTTAAAGATTGCTCATTCTGCTCCTTTGAAATACTAGGAGATTGGTAAAATATCTCTGTATCCATTTTAGTTCCACTGAAATCAATACTCACTATCAGAATTTCAGAGACCATGCCATTAAATTTTGTGACAAATTATTGGTTTGATTCATAGTTTCTGGTTACATAGATACCCCACCTTCCCTGCTATCAGTTCTAAAAGTATGATGACCAGAGGAAACTGGTATTACTATCAGTTTGTTATTGCAACTGAACCAAGTTTTTGTAATCAATAACACAGCAGTCCTATTACCAGATATACAGGCCTCTCAACCTTCTAATTACTTATTTAAGCTGTGAGCACTTAGTAAAAGACTTTTCAAACGTTCCTTACTGTTATCATTTACAACCAAAGGCTTGAGTCTAAAACATTTTTAATTAATTAGGTCAACACTATACAAATTAACCTGTTGCCTAAATTACTTAAGTGCAATTTGTCCATAATAATGAACTTAATTTTTTCATCAAACATTCCTAAAGATAGATTGCTTAAACAGAATTATGTAAAAATGCACACATTATCCAATTTATGAAAAATGTTGCTTGTCATCTAATCTCATCCTGAAATATGGACTTGGAAGAAGATCACTAAACACAACTTACATTTGAAATATTTACTTAAAATAATAGTGTTGTTTACAACAACTTGGAATGCATCATCATTAATTCTTCCTATATCATTACATCCACATACGACAATACAAGGTCATATCTCATTCATTTTGTAAATTAGCACTTAATATTATATTTTATAATTTATATAATACTACCATGTAAGGGTGAGACAGTGACCTGTTCTCTGTTTATACACAGAATAAAGTTCTTTACATTTCTTAATAATGAGTTCACAGTTACTAATTCATGATCGCAAACAATGATGTTATAATTATCTGTATTACTGTTAAACTCATAGACAACAGAATCATTGTTTACCATTGGTGTAGTTTGATTCTATGGCCAGATAATGACATTTCTTCATAAGAGAAGGGATTATTAATTGAACATTAATCTGTCTCACTTCATAAATATTTGTGGACGCAGAACCATTTTTTGATAAATACATCAAGTGAATCACCTTTACTCTGATTTATTATGATATTATCCACAGGAAAAGATTTACCAGCTTTGTATAACATAGCATCATTCAATACATTCTTTTCCAATTGAGTGTCTCTTAAATTCTCAAAATTTTTTCACCATCCATCCACAACCCCCTTTTCCCATTTTTGTACATGGAATCAGGGTGTCACTTCAACAGTGACAGTCACCTAGAGCCAAGGTTTACACTGCCGGATGGCTAGCCTTGCCACTGTAGAAATTCCACTCCACACACTCCCATGCACACTACACCTATGGCCAACTTTGAGTCTCCAGTCCACCTATTGCATGTCTTTGGAATGTGGGAGAAAACTGGAGCACCTGGATGAAACTCACATGAATGCAGGGAGGATATACAGACTCCAGACAGAAGGCACCCCAGCAGAGAAACGAAATAGGGAACCTCTTGCTATGAGGTGACAGTTTGATCCACTGCTCCACTATGCCTCCCATAAAAAATAATAATCTACACATCCTACTATGTTCGTCCAAATCCCCTCTTGTTTTATTAGCAAGCATAACCAGTGATACAATATTGTCATCTGTTTGAGTTGACTCACAGATTTGGGTTAAAGCAGCCTGTTAAACCCCTCTTTGGATGAAATTACTTAAACAAATACATAAAATAAAATAGGCACGTGAAAGTGACTGGTCTAAACCTAGTAGAGGAAGAAAAATAGTTGAGCTTGACTCTCTTCCTTTAATGAAAGGGCTTCTCCCTAAAAAGAAGAATAAGTACTCTGATACTTAGAATGTTTTTCATGCTATTATACTGCTGTGTTTTGCTAAATAATAGAGAGCTTTTTAGGTATTGCCAAATGAGTTCCAGTAGGTATTATCTATATTTTTAAGTCCTGTGATAGTACTTTTTCTATTACTATAAACAATGCCTTCCTAAAATGTTGAAAAATAATAACTGAAAATGCAGAAGTTTGAATACTGAACATTGCTCCTCTCCTTTAAACTTCATTTTCTGTGGTTGGAGCAAGCTCCCATGTACCCCCCTAAACGTGTATATATATATTTATATATATATATATATATATATATATATATATATGTATATATATATATAAAATATATATATATATATATGTATATATATATATATATATATATATATATATATATATATATATATATATGGATCTAGGTCATAAGATCGACAGCTCATATGACTGAAACTCATTTCATCGACAGCTCATTTGGCTGACAAAAAGTATAGGTGGGGGGCTGTGCCCCCCTAACCCCCCCAACTATATATAACAACTCCACAGTCGCACAACAGTGGGGAGGGGGGAAAATCCCAGGTTTTTGCCTTGAATACTTTTTGTCAGCCAAATGAGCTGTCGACCAAATGAGTTTCAGTCATATGAGCTGTCGATCTTATGACCTAGACCCATATATATATATATATATATATATATATATATATATATATAGATATATATGGTTTTTTTTTGTATTATTTATTTATTTATTTTACATTTGGTTACTGGAAAAGTCCAACTGGGCACATGTCCTTTTTCAGTGCAGGCCCTGGGAGAAAAGCTTCACATATAACAGAAATTAATAGAGTACAATTTCCAGGTACAGAAGCATGACACTATACATTTTTCATCAAATAAAGTTAGGATAATAAACCTCAAACTGTACATCAACAAAGAGTAGGAAGAAAAGTTGTACACTATACAGGTACAAAGATAAAACACCTAAAACTGTACAATCAAAGCAACATTCAGTATGATATGGTATTAGAAGAAGGAGTGACAGTTGAGAAGAAGAGAGAGGTATCAGGAAAGACACTTTCAAGATAAAGAGTGGTCAACTGCCTAAAGGTAAGGGAAGAGTGTTTACCTTGGGTGAGTAGGATGGAGGGCAGATATATAATAGCCTGGGCAGTCACAGTTACAAATACAATTGGTTTGTAGGTGTGTTCTGAGAGATTTCTTAAACCGAGCTAAGGACTTTGTGGCTGATATATAAGTGGGCAAGGTGTTCCATATTTTGGCAATGAAATTAGAATAGAGGGAGGTTCTTGCAGAATTGTTGACTTTAGTGACTTGAAGAAGAGGTTTATTGTTGGTGCTCTGGACTCTAGTAGTGGAGTAAGAATGTATAAGGTTTTGTAATGCAGGGGTTTTCTCGGGATAGTAAAGAATCTTATGGGTTAGTATAAGCTGGACGTAGAGGAGAAGTTGGGTAGTTCAAGCCAACTGAGTTGTTTAAGGACTGATCAGTGGTGTGTTTGATATGGGTTAATGGTGGCGAATTTTGCAATTCTGTTGTAGCAGGCCTCAAGTTTAGTTATATCTGATTTTCTAAGATTGTTGAAGATAGGGGAGGCATATAGAAGTGTAGAGATGAGATGTGTTTTTGCAGTTTTAACCCTAGTGCTGTTTGTGAGGAATTGTTTATTTCTATATAGCCCCCCCCCCCCCCCATTTTGTATGTACTTTCTTTATGGTGAGTGAAATTTGAATGTCAAATTTCATATTGCAATCTATCTTGAGTCCTAGAAGTTTAGTGTGAGTGACATGAGAGATAGTTGTTCTATTGTTAGAAATGATAGTAAAAGTGGGTATAGGGGTGCAGTGATTAGTAGGCTGGAATATGAGAAGTTTGGTTTTATTGGAGTTTAGTATTAGTCGAGAGATGGTTAGCCATTCTTCTAAAGAAAGGAAAGAGGCCTGTGTTTCTAATTGCAGCTCCTGGGGGGAAGGAGAGGAACAGATTAGTGTTGAGTCCTCAGCATAATGGATGACTGAGGTATGGAGGTTGTTAGTAAAGAGAGAGAAAAGTGAAGGACCAAGGATGGAGCCTTGGGAAACAACCAGTGTGACTGGTAATAAAGGGAAGAGTTCATGCCTCCATTGTATTGCTTGCTGTTTTCCTGTTAAATAACTTTGAAACCAGGTAATGGTGTGTTTGCTAATATTTAGTTTGAGAGGTATTTAATGAGTTTGTTGTGGTTATAAATATCAAATGCCTTGGAGAGGTAAAGAGAGATAGTTGAAACATAGTTGCCATTATTTCTGTGGTTGTATACTATATGAGTGAATGACATAAGGACTGTTGTAGGGGCCTGAAGCAACGTTGAGTGTTTGTGAGAAGATTGTGGGTGTTGAGATAATCCATAATTTGCGTGTTTATATACTTCTCCAGTATTTTTGAACAGAGGTGAGAGTATTGCTATAGGCCAATAGTTGGTTAACTCTTTTGAGGTGCCCTCTTTGTGAAGTGGAATAATGTGAGAAACTTTTCAGATCTCGGGGACTAGATTTACGGATATTGAATGGTTAATAGGAATGTATATAGGATATGCAATGGCATCAGCACTAATTTTCAAAAATTCAGATGGCAATTTATCAACAGCTAAGGTGGTAGGTTTTAGTTTCTTAAGAAGTTTTTTTTAATTGTATCAGTAGAGAGAGGATGGAAGGTAAAGCCATTATTTTAATATGCCATTTGGGCGATTGGTTGGAGGATGGACAGGTTTGAGAGTTAACTAGTTTAAGAATGGATTCTGTGAAGAATTTGTTGAAATGGGTGGCAATACTGAGTGAGGCATCAGTTATGGTTAGAGAGGGAGTATCTGATTTTCCAGGAAGGAGAATGTTAATAGCTCTCCAGCATTCTTGGGGGTTATTTTGATATTTAGTTTGTAGTGGTAGTAGCTAATTTTGTCTATTTTGACACATTTCTTTGACTTGCTATGGAGTTCAAGATACTCCTGTTTGTCTGTATGGGTTTTGTGCCTGTGGGCTTAGGCTTTAGCTGTGGATTTCAGCAGAGATCTAGTCTCCTTGCTCATCCAGGGTGCATAGTTAGAATTGACTCTGATAGTTCTCAGAGGGGCCTGGGAGTTATGATATCCAAGAAGATAGAGTTAAAGTACTAAACAGCTTCAGCAACACTGAGATTCTTGAGTGGAGTTCAGTTACATCCTTTTAGTGCGGTAATAAAGCTAGATGGATATAAATTTTTCTTGTTTCTCATTATCTGGTAATTGGTGGCATTTTCTTAATATGTGCAATGTCTTATTACAAATGTAGGTAAGTAGTCACTCAGGCTGTCAGGGAGGCATCCTGACTGACAGATAAGAGTTGGTCTGTTTGTCAGAATCCAGTTAAGTATTGGTTGTCTTTTGGTGGATTTGTCAATTCTAGTGAGACTGGATAAGCTGAGAAAATTCATGGAGGTTGGTGAAGTTGATGGTAGAAGTGGAGTTACAAGTTAACAAGTTAATGCTAAAGTCCCCCAAGATGATGATTTCATGTTGTAGGAACTCCGTGGCCCAGTCAAGTAGGGTCTCCAGTATGGGTATGTTGTTGCCTGGTGGTATGTAGCAACTGATTATATTGACACTTTTTCTCAGGTTAATTTTTAGTTTTGCAAGTATTATTTCTGCATTGCCCAAGGAAAGTAGGTGTATAAAGTTTTTACATTTAGTTGATTTTTAAATAGTAAAGCTACACCACCTCCTTTTTCAAATATTCAATCATTACATAGGATATTATAACCTGGAGCTACAATTTCATTATTGGAAATGTCAGGTTTAAACCAGTTTCAGTTAATACTATTAAGTCTGGAGAATATAGGGAAATGGTAGTATGAAGGTCATAGTCTTTTTTGCTAATGCTTCTGGCATTCCTTTTTGTATGAGCAGGTAATTAGCTTTTCTAGAAAGTTTATTAATTTATTTATTTTACATTTGATGACCGGGCTAGTTTAACTGGATACATGTCCATTTTCAGTAGAGGCCCGGGGAGAAAAGCTCCAACACACACACACACACACACACACACACACACACACACACACACACACACACACACACACACACACACACACACACATACACACACACACACACACACACACACACACACACACACACACAATATAATAATAAATGTTGCAACAGTACAAGCTTGACACAGCTGTTAAGAAAAGTACAGTACTAATGGTGAGCATAATACAAAATAGTAAAGGTAATGTGCAAAAAGTTGTTTACTATATACATATATACATAGATTTAAATTGCAATATCATGGTTTATATGGATCATTAAGGAGAAGTCAGTAGTTAGTACAGTATAGTATGAAGTTTCATAGGTATAAAGTAAAAGAGAGTTAGTCAGGGTTAGTACAAGGGCATAACCAATGTGTACTAAGAAATAGTTTTAGTTTCTGTTTGAAAAGTGTTATTGAGGACAGAGATAGGAGTTCAGTGGGAAGTAGGTTCCAGTGCTTTCCTACAGTATTAGAGAACAGAGTCTCCTGCTAAGTTGTTGGATATGCTAGTACAAATAAGTAGTTTATTTGAGGAGCATAGATTCTTAAGATTGTTGTAAGGGGTAATGAGAGTAGAGAGTGTTGGAGTATTGGTGGGATGATACAGGCTCTTATGGGTAATAGCAAGCTGGTGAAACAGAAGCTGATTTTGGAACTCTAGCCATCCTAGTTGTTTTAGATTACTACAATGATGAGTTCTAAAAGGAGAGCCAGTAGCAAATCTAGCAATATTATTATAGAAAATTGCCAGTTTGTTGAGGTTGGTTTTGAAAGATTAGTGTATATAGGTGAAGCATAGAGTAGAGTGGAGATTAAGTGAGTTCTGGTTGTAGCGGTCCTGGCTAATGGTGTAAGAAAGGGTTTGATTCTATAGAGGGATCCCAATTTCTTGTTAACTGTTTTTATTGTGCTGTTTATATAAGTATCGAAGTTCAGGTTGCTATCTATAGTTATTCCTAAAAGTTTGGTGGTTGGGCCAGGAGATATGAGAGTGCCGTTCTTAGATATGAGTGTGAAATAAGCTGGGGTTGACTTTCGGGTTGGAGTAAAAAGTAAAAGTTTCGTTTTTTGGGGGTTCAGGAGGAGGCAGCTGTTTAAAAAACATTGTTTTACTGTATTAAATCCTTTTTGGGTAAGGGACTGTAGTTCAGAAGGAGAAGTGGCTGAACAAATTATAGTGGAGTCATCTGCGTATTGAATGCAGGTGGCATGAGGAATTGCTAAGTGATGGTCATTAATAAAAATGGAAAATAGCAGTGGGCCTAATATGGAGCCCTGAGGAACACCAAGGGAAATGGGGAGGTGTGTAGATAGATTGCTGTCCCATAGTACAGCCTGCTGTCTATTGTCTAAGTAATATTTGAACCAATTTAAGGCTGAAGGTTCAAGGGAAAGGGATTTCAGTATATTTAAAAAGAGCTGGTGATTAACCATATTGAAAGCTTTAGATAAATCTATAAAGACTGCAAATGAAAGAATATTGTTGTTACGGTTTTTGTTAATGCAGTCTGTAAAGGATAGCAGTGCAGTGGTGGTACTGTGAAATGGTCTAAATCCATGTTGACAGTTGGCAAGTAGGTTATTTTGGATAAGGTGGTTAAGTAGTTGCTTATGGGCGCATTTTTTCCATTATTTTTGCCAGTGGGGAGAGTAAAGCTATAGGACGATAGTTTGAAAAGTCATTGGAGTTACCACCTTTATGTATAGGGATAATTTGAGAGATGTTCTGAATAGCTGGGATAGTTCCTTCTCTTATGGTTCTGTTTATCAGCACGGAAATGGGGTAGGCTATGGCTTTAGCTCCTTTTGGCAGGTATTCTGCTGGTAGTTGGTCAGCAGAGGGGGTGGTAGGTTTTAGTTCTTGGTGAAGAGAGCAAATAAAGGAAGTATAAACAGATTGTAACTGAAATGATGGAAGTGGGCAAGTAGGAGAGGTTGGTATATTTGAGGTACCTGGAGATAGTTGACTAGCAAGAGTTTGGATGGCATCTATAAAAAAAGAATTGAAGGCATTGGCAGTTTGTGTTGGATTCTCAAGGTTGGAGCCTTGAGGGTTAGGTGTGATAGATTGACCTGGGTGTAGTAGTTTGTTAATGCTAGACCAAAACTTTTGTGGATTGTTTTGGGGAGTTTGCTGTAGTTGGAAGTAAAAGTTTTTTTATCTAGGAGGATAGCTTTTTTTGTAATATTTCTAAGTTGTCTAAAGTTTTGGTGGCCTGTAGAATTCTTAGTGGTGTGCCATTCAGGCCAAGATTTGTTTCTAAGGAGGATTTGTTGCCTAGTAGCTATTGAGAGCCACGGGGCAGGTTTAGCCTTATTTCTAATAGAGCATGATGGGGCATGATGGTCAAGGATGGCTAAGCATGTGGAATTAAAGTATTCCACTGCTTCATCTAGTGGGAGGGATTTTAGCGGTAACCAATTACAGTGTTTAAATTCTGTTTGGAATAGTTCAGGATTAAAAAGTTTTTTGTCCGTATTGTCCTAAAGGTATTTGGGTAAGTTATGTTGGTTTTGTGTCTGATGATATACGTTAGTGAGTGGTCACTTAGATCATCAGGGAGGGTTCCTACTTTGTATGTTTGAAGAGGAGAATTAGTAAGAATCCAATCTAAGGTGCTTTCTTTGTTATTGGGTTTATTGATCCTGGTTGGGGAGGTAATAGTTTGTGAGAAGCCATATAGGTTAATATGGGTGGTAGGATGTATAGTACTACAGGACTTCCAGTCGATATTAAAGTCTCCAAGGACTATAGTTTCTTGTGGAAGATTAATAGACAGCCAGTTTAGAATATTTTCAAGGGTATTAATGCTATTTCCAGGGGGAAGGTAAATACAAGCAATGTATATGGATTTACGTGTGTTGACCTGAAATTTAGAAATGAGGATTTCAGCATTATTGTACACAGGTGGTCTAAGGTTTGCAGTGGTAACTTGTAGCACTGTTTTATAAAGGATTGCTACCCCCCTCCCTTTTTGTTTGTACATTCTAATCTGAGGATATTGTAACCAGGTGGGGTGACTTCATTGTCATTAACTGTAGGTTTTAGCCATGTTTCAGATAAACATAGGATGTCAAATAGGTGGATATCTAAGAGGGCGTGGAGGTAGCAATTTTGTTGTTAATGCTACTTATGTTAAGATGTGCTATATAGAGTGAGTTAGAAGGTTTAATAGGGGCTTGTGTACTAGTGATGTTAAAGTTGCTTTGTTCAGTGGCAGGAGTATTATTTGGGCTGGGGTTAGGATGAATGTCCCCATCTAGCAAGGCATGGAGGTATATTCTGTTTATAGGGTTGTGGAAATTACAGAAATAGTAAAGTGATTTTCTAATATTTAGACTGATGTACTTAATATGGGCCAATATATGATATTTGGCTTGTAAGTAGCATGGTCTAGATGTGATACTGATGTAGGTTTGGGAGATAGCTAGTAGTGGTGAGGAAGTGAATTTGGAGGGGAAGAGAAGGTTGGGGTATAAAGGTTGTTCATAGGAGGTTAATAGATAAGCAATAGTTAGCGGAGGTAAGAGTGAGGCCAGGAGTAAAAATTTTGTTTGATTTGGGATGGATAATTTAGCCATTATCTTAGTTTAAGATGTGGAACAAAAAAGGGAGTTAGGTAGTATCAACAGTATAAGAAGATATAACAAGGATGGAAGGGAGGTAGTGTAATATGAACAGATGATGTGATTTGTCAAGAAGGGTGGGAAGTGTTAATAAGGTGTGCTGCTAGACTGGAGCAGATGTGATGGGGGTGTGGTTTACAGGAATAAATGTAGGACCACTGGGGGCGGGTGAGAATTGAGGGCAGGGTAGGGGAGCGGAGTGAGCCCGCAGGGTGAACGGAGTGGATAGAGACAAGTGAGTGAAACAGCCAAGGTGAACAATCAGTGAAATGCTGACTGTTAGAGGTAAGTTAATTTAAGGTAGGTATAGAATGAATAAGAAGTAGAGTGGGAGAATTTTAAGTAGGAAAGTGGGTAATTACAGCAAAACAGGGTTGTATGAAAGGACGATAGTAGGAAGGTATAGACAGCAGACAGTAGAATAAGTATTTTCTGGGATGGTGGGATAGGAAAAAAGATAGGGAAAAGGTGCCACCTAGTGGACAGTCAAATTAATTACAGCAGTAGCAGTTTCTGGGGAAGGCTGGACTAGGGCTAGAAAGACGATCTATTTGGCTAGGGGAGGTAGTGATAAAGCAAGAGAGGGACTATACTTTGACTACAGGATACGGGGGGGGGGGTATGGCTGCTGGCTGACCAGGCAGAGAAGCTTACAAATACCAACAACAAGGAATAAGCAACCTACAAATTAGCTTTAAAGTCAGTATGAGGAAAACACATACTCTCTTCTTTCTTTTCTTGGAAGAGCACAGGGTACACTTTTAGGGTGATGTTACAGCTGGTAGGTTAGGATGGGTCCTTAGTTGCCTTGCGGGTTCTTATCTCCTAGTGGCGGGTAGGCAAGCTGGAGAGTGGAATGTGTTATGAGATGGATTATTGTTAGTTATGTGGATATTGCTATCAAATGGGCTGGGATTAGGATGTATGTCTCCACTGACAGATAGTCTAGCTGCAAGGTCAATTTGGCTCTTATGAGGTACGTATCATATCTGCCATGTTTTGTGGATAGTTTATTGGTATGGTGGGAGGATAGTTTTAGGATAAGAGGATAAATGTTTATGTGTAGAATAGTTTAGGTGATATAGGGAATGAGAAGTGTTGATATTTTGATGTGAGTGGTAGAGATGGCATGATGGGGTAGTGTGTCAGATGAATAGTTACGATATGAAGTAATGTGTGCAAGTAGTATGAGGACTGTGAGTAGTATTGATTGCATATAAATATTTAGGTGGAGCATGTTAAGTATTGAAGTTGATATAGTTGTTCTTTCAGCTATTTGTGATCTTATGTAGGCCTTGATATGGGTCTAGTGTTAGCTAATAGTGGTTGTAGTGCCAGAAGTTGAAAGTGTGGCTACTGTTTTTGTTACCGTTATTTAAATTTTGAAGGAGAAAGAGTTGGAGTGAAAGTGAGAAAGGCTAGTATGGGAGTGGTGGTGTGATATAGTGATACTGGTGTAGTGTGATTGGATGAAGGTTTAGTGTGGGAGTGGTGTAGTGAATGTAGTGTCAATGACACAATGTGGTATGTTGAAGTGGTGTTAAGGGAGTGTATAAATGTGATATAAAAAGGGATGGGTGGCAAGGGGGGTAGGAGAGAGGAGTGAACCTGAGCATGAATGAATGGAGTGGGATGAACGAGACATGGATGTTGAACAAAAGTACAAAAAAAACAATCAGTAAATACAGCACTAGTGTGTAGGAGAGTGAGAAGAAGAAAAGGTAACAAATATAAAATTTGTTGTCTAGAAGGGAGACATGAGTATGGAATGTTATATTTAAATGTAGAAAGGTGGAGAATCATAGATAATACAAATTATGAGCATACAGAGGTGAGAAAACAAGGTGTGGCATGCAACTTATAATGCTGTGGATTATAAATGGAGGGAGAGGTAGCTGTAAGGGTATAACAGTTTGTATGAGGTTAAAGAGGAGCAGCGATGTCTGATTAGATAGTGCTTGAGAGAAGGGGGTTTTGTGGAGGATGGGAGAGAGGGAAAATGGTGATGTGTGTACTGCTAACAGGAGGTATTAAATGCAAACTACTACTGATGCAGAAACAGTTGTAACATACTTTTAGTGGCCTGAGAGTGGTAATAACTAGCTGGGGTCTGGAAACTTTGTTGGTATATTTTGCTGGGGCAGTAGAATAAGGCTGTAGGTGCTTGTAAATCTGTGAGAGTCTTTAGACTAGGAAAGGAAAGGACATAGCAGAAGGTTAGGACTGATGTAGGAAAATGTAGGAAGGGTTAGAATATAGCTAGAAGAAGAAGGTGAGGATAGAGAGGTATGACATATGGGAAACTAAAGGAGATATGTGAAAAAGAGAGAATAAGCACAGTATGCAAGGTACAGCAAATAGCTGGTAACAGTTAGTAAGACACTTTATAATACACGTGCATCAGTAATAGGAGAAGACTAACACAGTTTTCCATACTAGTAAACAGAAGATGGCTTAATAAGCTCTTAATACTAAGTGAAACCAGCAGCACACAACACACAAGTTATGCATAAGAATTCTGTTGCAGGGACAGCATCACATCAAAGTTGTGTGATAATATCAGCAGCATACAACTAAGAAGCCCTTGAAACTGTTTAAAGTCAGCAGCAAATGATAAGAAGCACATAAAAAACTTAGGGAATAGCACAAGCAAATACTCATCTGTGTAGGCCTGCAATACAGTCCAGTACACTGAATGCACTATAAGTCTGGATAGTAGAGCCTTAAGTAGGGTTGCCAGCTGTCCGGTTTTTGACCGAACTGTCCGGTTTTCAGACAAATTGTCCAGTTAAAAAATTTAAACTCATGAAGTCTGGGTTTTTTTTGTGCCGCCAGAGGAGAGGAGAAAGTAAATGTATCCAGCTCGAACGGGAGCAGTACGATACACTACTAGCTACTACACAACAATGAAATGCTTTTAACTTCAGTATTCCTGGTAGCTACATAGTTTAGACAGTACATACATTAACTTAAGTGGCAGTGATGTAATACAAATGGACAAATTTTATTTTCTGCTATACGGATTGTAGAGATATCGCTGGAAGGCAGTACTCCACGGTGGGAAAACGGTATTTTTTTAGCTATCATTATCCTACCAACTACCAAGCAGTGACAATAGAAATCTTATAGCAAGATTTAAAATGCTTAAGCACTCTGCCAACATTGCCCAGTGTTGCATTGTAGTACACTCAGACTGATTTTAGAACTTCACCATGCAGTGTAATACTGCTAGCAATTAACACGCCCTGATTTGTATTATCCTCGTCTACTATGTTGAACCGTATTCCATGAAACAAATTGTGCATCTTGCTTTTTGGGCACTTGCAGTTACCCAACATTATTTTGCTTTTACTTGATTCTGTCACAAGGGACCACATTGAAAAATAAAACTATCTCTTTGCCATGTTCAGAAAATGGCAAGTGTGCTAGCTGCATGTGATTTCTTTTCCTACGTGCATCTTTCTTAGATCTAGAGGCTTGAGTCATCTTTCATTCAGTCTTATTGCCATTTTACAACTGCATAGCGGCGGTCCAGTCTGCATCTTCGTAAACTTGTATTAGAGCGCATTGTTGTAGGAAGTTACCTGTTTTAACCCGCAACTTTGGCATGATATAGAAAAACATTAATGAAACTCTTTAAAGTATGTGTGCTTTTCTGAGATTATGACATATACTTTGAAAGTAACATAAAACATGTCACCTGTTAGAAATCCATTCATCCACAACCCCTTTATCCCATTTTTTGCATATGTGACATGTAAAGAAAAAGAGTGGGAGGTCAGTCAGACCCAGTACAAGATCTTAAGTACTAGCATCTGAAATATCACACTGGGGGCAGTAACACTTAGCTCAATTGACCCCCACCCAATACAGGCGCAGCCAAGGACTAATCCGAAGTACGAAACAGAAAATATGTTACATCTTAACAACTGAGTACCTGTCCCACGCCCCAGTACAAACAGTATTTGACAGAACTTTCAAAATGCAAGGGAATGTTAAGATCATCATTTCTGAATGAGCAGTAAAGTAATGTTATTGACTTAAACAATCTTATGGGGTAAATCAAAACTTACAATTTTTTAATAGCAAAGATAACTGCTTACATTTTTTTTGGATTTTTTTAATCATATTTACCACCATGTGCACAGGCTGCTAGCTCTTGATCTTTTATCTCCATGGATCATCCATAATTAGGTTTAGGAACATAGAAAATAAATAACTGGAGAAAAATGCACCATATTGACACTTTTCATCAATACTGGTACTTACATCTGCAGCAGCCTAGCAGTGCAATTAGTGCCGCCTGTGTTCTTTTCTCCCCTTTAAGTACGGCTTAAGTCATAAAAGTGGGTGGTCCTATCAGCTGATGTCACTGTGATGTCACAAAATAGGTGGGGCATGGGCGGGAGAGGGGGTGGGAATGGGTGGGGTTATGTGTGATGCGAGGGGCGTGACTTTAGTCCAGTTTTAGCCGCAAAGAAACCTGGCAACCCTAGCCTTAAGTTGTGAAGGCCCTTGAAGGAACAATCTTTAATATATTGATTTTTAAATGTAGGGAAAAGATAAGATAAAATAAAATGCTATGGTTGCATTAGTATACAACACCCAGAGAATCAAAATGGGAGAGGTTCTTTTAAGTGAAGCTGTATGCATTTACTTAGATTTGGGTGCTGGACAAAAAGATTCGCATTTGCTTAGTACTAGTGTGAAATGATTGTTGCAGTTGCTACTGTTGAAGTAATGCTGGGATTAATGGGTAAAAGGCATGTTACTTACATTTTAGAAAGAAAGTCAAGTGTGTATTATATTCTCAAGTGCAGCGACGGTTCCAGGCTCTACATTCCTAAGTAACAACAACAGCAGCTATGTCACATGTAACATTAAACTATGTGTAGTTTTGCTACGTTGCTACAACCACAATTGCAGGCAAAGTGGCCTCCACACAGGCTGACTGTGTTTGCTATCAGATAAGAAGAAACAACTCTTAACTACATTTGGAAACAGTCGATTAGAGCAGTAGGAAGGTACCGTTATGACTAGCGCATTGTGATTACAATAACTTAGAAAGACTAGACAAGTCCAGCAAAAAAAGTACAAATAAAGTACAGTGGTTTACCTCTGAGAGTTAGCAGCACATCACATAAGGGTAAGAGATGAGTTGCAATGCTAGGAGTAGGGGCAAAAAGATTGAGGGAGAATACAAACTGTTTTTTAAAATTGTCAATGCATGATGGGAGTTAATGGGACCGGTATATCACATAGTTGCAGTATAGGCTATGAATAATAAGAAAAGAAAAATACAGGAATGGGTAGTAGGAAGTCTAGCCAGACATGGATGTTGAATGAAAGTACAGAAAAAAACAATCAGTACATGCAACACTAGTGCTTAAGAGAGTCAGGAGAAGAAAAGGTAACAAATATAAAATTTGTTGTCTAGAAGGGAGACTTATGAGTATGGAATGTTATATTTATTTATATTTAAATGTAGGAAGGTGAGGAATCACAGATAATACAAAGTATGAATATACAAAGGTGAGAAAACAAGCTGAGATTTGTAGCGCAATTTATAATGCTGTGGATTATAAATGGAGGGAGAGGTAGTTGTAAGGGTATAACAGTTTGTATGAGTTAAAGAGGGGCACTGAGGTCTGATTTGATACAGCATAAGAGAAGGGGGTTTTGAGGAGGATGTGTGGGAAGGAGAATGGCGATGTGCACACTGCTAACAGGAGGTGTTAAACCCAAACCACTACTGATGCAGAAACAGTTGTAACATACTTTTGAGTGGCCCAAGAATGGTAATAACTTGCTGAGGTCTGCAAATTTTGTCGGTATCTTTTGCTGGGCAGTGGGATAAGGCCAAAAGTGCCTGGAGATCTGTGAGAGTCATTATCTTTTTAGTGGTCTGAGAATGGTAATAACTTGCTGGGGTCTGCAAGCTTTGTCTGTATCTTTTGCTTGGGCAGTGAAATAAGGCTGTAGATGCCTGGAGATCTATGAGAATCTTCATATATATATACTTTTTTTTTTTTATATACATGTATATGTATAAATATATATATATATATATATATATATATATATATATATATATATATGCGTGCATGTGTGCATGTGTGTGCATGTACACAAACTCAGAGATTGCCATACCTCAGAAAAAAAGGAATAAAAGAAAATTCTGAGAAACTGTCATCATGGACATTGTCTACATAAATCTGTATTTTTAGTCATTCAGTATCCCCATCTTAGGACTTGCCAAAACAGGTCGCGAGATTTCAGACTGTTACCCCTATAACCCATATTTAATATATTTCTTGAACTGAGATAATTTTCTGACTCATTGAGGTCTTTTATTATTACTTTTCTAGCTTATAACAGGCCTATAAACCTGTTTAAACCTCCTATAGGTCAACATCTGTAAGGTAACTGCTATCTAAATGTTTAAAAGAGTTCTTTGATTGAAATGAAAATACTAGTTATAATCATCTGTACCATTCTTGTGAACTACATTTTCTTTTCATAAAGACCATAGTAATTCAGCCCTCATATTAATTATGAATTAAATAAGGAATGGCATTAACAAAGAGTCATGTTGTCTTTGTGGACTTTACTTAAATATTTGGTTTTACACCTCATGTCAGCCATATTATAAAGGTTTTTGCAATCAAATATGTTTATGTGGATGAGCTATTTGGACTCAGTTTGTTATTCCGTACTAATGTATAAATCTACTTTTTAATTTCCTGTAAGTAGAAAAATTATTATTTGGGCTTATCTTTCTAGACCTCTTGTTACTTTTTTTGTTATTTTGTTGACACTGTCAATAGTGATCATGCTAGTGTTAATCAATCACTTGTTCTATGGTAATGATATAAAACTGGGCGTACTAACCATAGTCATTTGACAAGGGAAATGCAGAACTGCTACATTATTGAGAATCAGTGGTTATTTCAACCAGCAAAGCCCATTATTTTTAATGAAACAAATGCAATGAGTTCTGTAATGTTTAAAATACATGAAATTGTTCCAGCTAGTTGGATGTTTAGCTTACTTTTTATGAAAATTTGGTCTGCTGAAGCATGTATTGTGCTTTTCTTGATCCATTTATTACCTTTCCTGGATATTTCATTTACATTTTTAGAAATGTTTCTTTTTTTTCTTCTTCTAATAAAATGGTGTTACTGCTTTATAAAGTTGGACTGACATTAGAGAAAAATGTCCTTATAATATAACACTATATGATTTATAATAAACTGTGCTTAGTTAGTCATTGCTAGCAATTTCTTAGGCAATATAACAAAACTGAAACTTCTGATTTTTGTCAAGATAATGTATACAGCATACTCAGTAGGTCCTACTTATCAACATAAAAAGTCAATGTTGACTACAGAACTTCAAAGAAAAACAAAAGTTTTTCACTGAAATACTTCAATAAATCCTTAACCCCACTATCAGCCGTTTGGCAGCCCTTTAGAATATGCCATCCACTGCAAGATTACTGTACCTTTGATCAAGAGGAATTGTTGCACATACTGCAGTTTATATAAGAGGCTTCTTTGCACTTCAGGTTCACACTTAATATAATGTTTAACAAATGTGCACTGAATAACAGCCTTTCTCCCTTTCAAAAAATACCATGAAAAAGAGTAAGAGTCCATGGTCTCTAATTAATTTTCTCAAAAGAAAGAAAAGATAAAATAAAATAAAAAAAGTACATAATAAATACACTGTACTCTGTGTAGCTTAGCTGTGGATATTCTTCCAAACTGAGCCAATTTCCTGACAACTGTAGTGCAAGCACAAGAATCTTTAACTGATTATAGGATCCCGATGGCGGACAGGTTGTTGGATAGCATGTTACTGGATAGAAGCAGATGAAACAAGTGAACCAGGAAATTCTATCCACACCAGATACTAAGTACTCGATCTGTCTCTGGTTCTATATTCTCCAGTCCTCCTTGCTGAGCTTGAGAAGTCGGTGCACCATGTGTTATGATCCCAACGTCATGTATCTACAAAAGGTCAAGGTTCATCCTAGACATGTATCTTAGCATGTGTCCTCCTACCATCTACTTGAAGATAGATGCCACCTATAATAGCCCTTAGCACTCGCATAACCAGCAGGTTATACCTACTGAGTGTGTCAGGTAAAAATCAAGGTACATTCTGGCCACTCTTCTGTGTATTCAGGTTCTTGATTATCCTATGAGGTCAGTGAACTACTTGGTGTAATTATTAGCTAGCTCTGGGATTTATAGGTGCAAGAGACTGTGCTTACACTGCGCTCTATAACTCTCTTAGTACACCACCACTGTTAGTCAACTGTTGTATTCTTGCAGGCAACAAGTGAGCTATCAGGTTGTACTTATGGTAGTAACTGCTGCCATGTACCACAATGTAGGACAGCATATTTCAGTATGCATGTTCACAAGTGTTAATATAACTCTTCAGTTGCATTCACTTCTAGTTTTCAGAACAACTGTAAAAACAGTTTGTTTTCTTGCACTAAGTCATTTATTGCAAGTTATTGTACCATTTCCATGTTTTATGTTAGGTTTTCCATACAGGGTGGCCAGCATAGCCTGGAATCTAGAGCAACTTATGTACTGTAAAAGTACATTTGCACATTGTATGATCAGAAATATGACTACTAGAGATATGAGAGATATGATGTTTTCAGAAGTAGAAAGGGAAGCCTAGCCCTATGTTTATGTGTTCCTGCTGTAACCCTTCAAAACATCAAATTCTCATAACACTGAATCTCAAAACACTGAAACCATAACATCGAAAACCCAAAACACTGAAAACTCACAAGACTGAAAACTCAGAACACTGACCCCTAGATTCAGAAAACCTAAAAATCCATGCAGGAACAGTGTAGCAGCTCCTGCATGGAGTTTGGCTACCGAGCGATTCAGCAAACAGCTGATCCAATATGCACGAGCCTGTCTGCACTGTTCCTGCATGGAAGACGGTGCGGCATGCTAATCACCTCATTTGCTGGTGAAAAACATGCAAATGAGGTAAATTAGTGATTCAGGAAGCTGTCAGGTCTCTGTGCAGGAACAGTATCAGTGGAGTAATGTGTTCAGTTACTAACTGAACACATTTCTACAAAAAAGAAAATAGAGGCATGACAGCACAAATAAAAGCATGCATTCACATCTGTAGGCATGTCAATGGCCAAATATATGGCCATTGGCACAAATAAATGTTTCATTTTAATAAAAAATATATATATTTTTTGGGGGGGCCGATCTCGGCTGTTTAACCAAAGCACAGTGGGGCGCAAACACGATAGTGCTGAAAAAAATGTAAAAAACAAAGTTTAAAGAAAATCTGTATTTTGCCACTATAGCCTATAGCATGCAGAATCAAAACAATACCAGTGCACAGTGGTTGTCAAGGGGAAAGGCTCCATGTCAGTGCAGTACCTATGGGCTAAGGCAGTGGGGTATGCAAATGAGGGCAAATTTACTGAATCACAAAATAGTCCAAAACCTGCACCTAACCATGTAGGTGCTAGAACATGATTGTGTTGGCAGGAGGAGCAACTAACATGAAAAGGGAGTGTGTTATATGCTTGCTGTAAGCACAGTGGAGCTCTGTTGGCTGGGTTTGCGCTTAGCTAAGCATAGCTAAGCAAGGGGGTGTGTCTGAGGCTATAATGTCTTACACAGTGAAATAAAGAGCGTGTAGCACTCAGGGAGGGACATTTTTACTAAATGTGTTTAACTTAGTTAAATAGGTTTGCACGGCATGAACTGGGACTTAAAATAAAAAAAACACAGGAAATGGCAGCACTGTGTATATGTAAATAAAGGGGTATGTGTGTCTCAGGCTGTATAACACTGTTTACCTTGTCTAAATGGGTTTGCGGAACCATGCACTGGAATTCAAACCACAAAAATAAAAAAAATACAGGAAATGTCAAGTGAAACAAGAAAAATGGAAATAGCAGAATAGAGGCACTCAAATACAAGTAATAGAGCTGGAAGGTGTAATGTATCATACTCAGCCAATCACACAGGAAGCATCTGCAGCACACCACTATAAACAATGTAAACACCTTTCAGTTTGTTTTTTCCCACAAACTCTACACCACCAGTGTACATAGGCAGGGAAATTGTACCTGATAAAACTAACAAAATGTTAAGGGCTGCTGTCACCCTCATACATCAGTATGTGCAAGAGGCTGAGGGTGGTGAAGAGGACAATGCTGACAAATGCCCCAGACTTATGAGGAGGAGGAGAAGAGGGCCAAGGGTAACCTAGCAGGGGCAACATGATCTGGAAATAGTAAAGTGCTACAGGGTGGACAAGGACATACTGCAGCAAATTGTGGAGCTGTGCCGGCCTCACCTTACATCCAGAACAAACAAAGAGGAACCTATCCCAGTGGATACCAAGGTATATGTAACTCTAAGAATACTAGCTACAGGTTCTTTCTAAAGACAAACTGGGGATATCATGGGGGTCTCACAGGCATCTGCATCCAGGATACTCCACCAGTTCCGGGATGCCATGTGATCAAATGGTGAGGAGCACATTAAATTCCCCACCACCCATGAGGAGAGGACCCACGATATGCATCTCTTCCACTGTGTAGCAGTCTACACAGAGGTACTGGGTGCCAGAGACTGCACGCACATACACATAAAAGCACCACCTGGTGACCAGGGAAGGGTCTAGATAAACTGCATGGGGTTCCACTCCATCGACTGCCAGGTTGTGTGCGATGTCCCGAGCATTACCTTGAATGTGTGTGCTGGCCAACCTGTAAGCTATCACGACTTCCACATCTGGCATTCCCCACAGCTGTATCAGTGGTTTGCCAAGGGGGAAATCCCATATGGCCATTAAGTGGGGGATGTTGCCTATGCACTGGAGCCATGGATGATGACACCCATCAGAAATGCACACACAGCCACACAAGAATGCCACAGTGATACACACTCACAAACCAGGATCATTATAGAGCATGTGGTTGGGGTGATCAAGTTACGGTTCCACTTCCTTGACATATCTTGTGGAGCCTTGCAGTACTCTCCAGCCACATGTGCACACATGGTCATAGTATGTGCCATGCTACACAATATGATCCTGTGGAAACAGTTACAGCAGGAACAAAATGAGGAAGGGCCACACAGCCTCCCACCATTGCCAAGGCCTCCACAGGCACAGAGAGACTTGATGGAGGATCATCCTGAGCCTGCACCTTTAGGCAGACAGAGGCATACCCAGTATGCCCTGGCCTTGGCAAAGAGGAAATGCAGTGCACATACACTGACACTGTAGGACCCCAGGGACTGATCTCTCTATCCCTGTCTGACTCACACACACAGTAAAATGGATGTCAAACATCACACCACCTATACCTGACCATGTATAGGCAGTGTACTGTGTGCACCCAACATAGTCAGCCTTCAAGCATGACCATCACAACAGCGGCAAGCACAAGGTAAGCCAGTCTCTGTAACAAATTAAACTAATGGAGTGGAATTTTCTGATAGCACATCTATGGTATTGATCAAACATGTAATGAAATGGGGTGACTAACTGGGATAGCAGCAGACAGCTGATACCTCTGTGGGACAGCAGGATGTGTATCCCCAGTAATGCCACACCCACACCATGCAGTAACACCTTAGTCAACAAATACCACTGCAGTATATGTGGTGAGCCAAATAACTGGGGGGGGGGTCATAGGACACATGCATGGATGTCAGAGTGGGGGTCCCATAACCACCACCAGCCCCACACAGCAGATCAGCTTTAGAAAACCATCCAGAAATGCCTGGCAAAGGCTCCCATATGATGACATCCATGAAATCCCCACCCACAGACTTTTACACAGTGATATCACAGCAGGTCTGGCAGTGGGAGTATGTCTCTGTAAGGTAAGAAATCTGAAACTACAAATGTCTATGCCAGAACAATCTGACCTGTGGTTAATACTGTTATGCCTGTAGTCTGAAAGATAGGGCACACCACTATGCTACATGGGACCAAAATGTTAAGCAAATATCAGCGCAGTCTGTGCAGGTGTGTATCATGTACAGTCATGTCAGCACCCCATAGTCCCATAGAAATGCATTAACATGTTCCTAGACTTAAGCAGCATCTAGCTGTCACCCAGAGTGATGGTGCAATAGTAACAGAAAGCAATTGTCAGTAACACCCACAGTCTACTTACTGGTGCCATTCCAGGGGGTGTCGCCTGCCAGCAGCCTGGAAACATTTGATCATCAGAATGCACTGCATGCTACAGATGGCCTGCATCTGTTACACATGGCCTACAAGACTCTGGCAAATGCCTATGCCTCACCCAGAGTGCCCTTTAAGGAGTATCATGGAGTCCATAACACCAACATAACAAAATGAAGAGAAAGACCATGGTGACAACTGCTAGGAACAAGCCTACCAGCCTCAGGGAGCCAGTAATTGGGACAAAGCCATGAATAATAGTGTGATGAAGGTCCAAAGGGAAGGACACCTGTGAAATACTGCTGTAATAATGTTATAAAGTTGATAGAATGATTTGTAGTAGTAGTATGGAATGTCTGATGGGTACAAAGTTTGAAACTGCAATGTCAACTGTCAGTAATATCTGACTTCAACACTGAGTGACTTGCAAAACACTTCTGCTGGAAAAAAAATCACACTTGGTTGGGTAATCAAAAAGATATATGAGTCATGGATGTGGACATTCTGCGATACTCTGTACAGTCGACAGGCAGTGCTAGGAGTTTAAACATGAGAATGCACTCCCTGCAGGTAGGCCTAACCTTGGAAGATGGTGACATGTCTGCACCCACAGAACCCTGGGCCACAGCCATGAGGAGTAACACACCCCTCCCTGATCACTTATCCAATGCAGCATCCTGACCCCAACATGTGGCCATCCAAGTAAAATGAGGTGGGCTATATATCTATATATATATATATATATATATATATATATATATATATATATATATATATATATATATGTGTGTCACCCTGATCCTGTCTGACTTATATTATCCAACTGTGGACTGGAAATCAGACTAGGCCAGAGCATAAATGTACAGAGATTCCACCATTGTAATATATCACCAAGGTGCTGGACCATTTCCACAGCACTAACAGTCAATTGCTTGCAGGCACATCCGTCAACAGGCTGAATTGTGCAAGAATGCATAGCATTTGGCCCACAAACCTTGTGTGTGCATAATCCATCCTGTATTCCTCTGGTAAATCACTGTGATGATCTGAGGAGGTATGACACCAGGTACTGAAACAATACGTGACAGTGTCAAATGGCATATATGACAGATGTCTGCTAAAACAAGCCCTGTGACCCTAGCAACCAGCACATTACTGAAAGAAATTGTCATAATCATTGTATGGCCCATTGTCCCCACAATTGGATAGGCTATCTCCAGATATCCTGCACCAACAGGTTGAGAGGTATGGCTGTAGCACAAAACAAACCAGACTGGAGTACAGCAATACCTGGAATGAAGTCCTACATGTACTACAGAAGGACACACTGGGCATGCTCATACACTTAGACAAATGTCAGTAGGATCTATGAATGAGCAGGCCTTCTCCACCCAATGCACTTTTCATTGCCCCACCTTAGCAGTCCTGAAGATGTCTTTTATCATAGAAGTCACTTTTGTTAAGCCTAGCTGCAGAAGCTCTGTGGTGTGTGCAATAACTGCATAACATGATAGTACAAATAACTAGTTAGCTAGGAGTTCATATCTTAGTCCTGGCCAATTTAAAAGTGTGTGTGTGTGTGTGTGTGTGTGTGTGTGTGTGTGTGTGTGTGTGTGTGTGTGTGTGTGTGTGTGTGTGTGTGTGTATGTGTGTGTGTGTGTGTTCACAACTAAAAGCTATTGGGTCCATTCCAACCCAGTACACTTCCCCTTTCCCTACTTTAGCAGTCCTGCTGATATCGGTCATCTTAGTAGTGCCTTCCATCCGATCTCAGCCCCATAAGCTCTGTGGAGCATGTGATAACTGCAAAACAAGATAATACAAATAATTAGTTAGATAGGAGTTCTAATTTCAGTCCTGGCCAATTTAAAAGTGTGTGTGTGTGTGTGTGTGTGTGTGTGTGTGTGTGTGTGTGTGTGTGTGTGTGTGTGTGTGCGTGTGTGTGCGTGTGTGTGCGTGTGTGTGTGTGTGTGTGTGTGTGTGTGTGTGTGTTCACAACTAAAAGCTATTGGGTCCATTCCAACCCAGTACACTTTCCCATTCCCTACTTTAGCAGTCCTGCTGATATCGGTCATCTTAGAAGTGCCTTCCATCCGACCTCAGCTCCATAAGCTCTGTGGAGCATGCGATAACTGCATAACAAGATAATACAAATAACTAGTTAGATAGGAGTTCTATTCTCAGTTCTGGCAAATGTAAAAGTGTGTGTGTGTGTGTGTGTGTGTGTGTGTGTGTGTGTGTGTGTGTGTGTGTGTGTGTGTGTGTGTGTGTGTGTATGTGTGTGTGTGTGTCTGTGTGTACTTTAGCAGTCCTGCAGATATCAGTTATCTTAGAAGTGCCATCCATCAGGTCTCTGCCCCATAAGTTCAGTGGCACATGTGATAACTGTGTAACATAATAGTACAAATAACTATTTAGGTAGGAGTTCTAATTTCAGTCCTGACAAATGGAGAAGTGTGTGTATATGTGTGTGTGTGTGTGTGTGTGTGTGTGTGTGTGTGTGTGTGTGTGTGTGTGTGTGTGTGTGTGTGTGAGAGAGAGAGAGACAGTTGTATATGGAAGACTGAGGGAGTTGTGATTTTATTTGTTTATAGGTGAAACAGTTTTATGCCATTCCCACCCACAACACATCATAGTGCCTAACCTTATCAGTCCAGACAATGTCAGTCCCTTATCAGCAACCTTGGCCAGCTGTCAGCCCTGTAAGCTCAGTATTGCATGTGATAAATGCTTAACACTATAGTGCAAATGACTAGTTTGGCAGGGGTTCTACTCTTGTATCCGGCAAATGTGTGTGTGGGTAGGTGTGTTTGTAAGGAGAAGTATTCTGATATGTTTCCCACCCACTGCCCTACTTTATCAGTCCTGTTGATGTCATTCACCATATTAGCTCAACTCAGCAGTAAGCTCTGTAGAGCATGCAGTAACTGCGTAACACTATGGTACAAATCACTAGTTAGTTTGGAGTTTCCACTCACATATGGCAAATGTGTGTATGTGTCTGTTTGTAGGACAAAGTATTCTGATACGTTTAACACCAGCTGCACTACTTTATCAGACTTACTGATGTCATTCCCCTTATAGGTTCACAAGTGTGTAGTAGGCAATGGCCCAGGAGCCTTAACAAGTCTAGCACATCGAAAGGGCCATGTCATTGCGCCATCCAATATTACATCCCAGTGCCTGTATTAAGTATAGCCACTGTAGTGATCTTTGGGTTGAACTGTCTATTACCCATCCACTCATCAAGATTTATCTGGAACAGGGTCAGCTAGGTGATGTGCATAATATGCATGGGAGGTGTATTCCAGGGCATGTGCAAGGTCTTGGTGAGGGACCTGTCCCACCAGCATGTTGTGGTGATTGTGGTACTGAGGTAGAGGTCTCTACAGTGTGGTGAGGATGGGTTTATATGTAGCATTTCTAAACCAGCTGGGTCAGATAAGTCAAGCACAGATTCCTGCTAATTAGTTGATATGACACAGAGAATAGTTTGGGTCTTTTGAGTCTGTCTGTGTAGGATGTGTGTTTAATGCCTAGAAACCCCTTTGTGAGGTGCTTCTGTGGCTTCTCCAGCTGTAGCAAGTGTCTAGTGAGGTACATGGCATATGGGACATAATACTTGGGAAGTGGTCTAATGAGGGAATAGTAGACAGAGATCATCACCTCTGTCTTCCTGGATGAAAAACCCTGGGTAATGTAATGTGCTATATGAAGGACTTCCTGACCACAGTGGCAATGTGGTGCTTGAAGGAGAAGTTGATGTCAACCTGAGTCACCAGATCTCTTATAATGTCTACAGTGTTTATTGGGCTCCCATTGATGTGGAATTTACTGAGAACTGAGTGTTTTACCAAAGGGGATGATGCATTTTGTGGTGTTAAGCTTCTGGCCATGGATTCCACTCCACTCATAGGTCTCACTGAGGTCTTTCTGTAGGATGTCTGCATCACTTGTGGAGTTCATGCTAGCTCCCAGTTTCTAGTCCTCTCTGAACTTGGTCAGCCTGAGTGCCTTTGTGTTGGGCTGGACTCCTGAGAATTAGATGCTGGACAGGACACTATCCAGTACTGATCCCTGTGGGACTCCATCGTGACTACTTACCAGTCTGACTTGGAGTTTGCCACTGTCACACTGTGTGTTCTGTGAACCAGTTTGCAAACCACCCACTAATATAGGGGTTGATGCCTAGTTTGTTTTGCCTACCAATAATCCCTGACTGAAGAATGGTATCAGAACCCTTGGCCAGATTGAGGTCGGCTGTTTGCAGTGCCTTACTGTCATACACAGTCCTGATGACTCACGGAAAGATGTCAACCAGGTTGAGCAGGCATGATTTGCCATTCACAAAGCCAAACTGTGTGGAGTATATGGAGTTAGGCGATCACCCATATCTTGGTCAATCGGGTCCCTGATGATGCAACCATACCTGTGCATAGTAGACTTGTCAGGCTAATGGCCCAATAATCCCCAAAGTCTGTAGATGCTACCCCTTCATGGAGAGGGATGACTGTATCGGTGTGACATTTAGAAGGACAAGCCTGAAGTGAGGCTGTGACTGACCAGGGCACACAGATGTGGTGCCAGGCCTCTCTGTATGTCATGTAGAACACATCCATGGATATGTTGGGGTCCCATGGAAGCTGTATATTTGCCTGTGGACAATGCAGGTCTAACCTGGCCTGCAGTAATGCTGGCTGCCTGGCATGCATCTGCCATTGTGATCATCCCCTTAGGGGGAGAGTTAAAGCTGGCAATGAATGTATTGGCAAGACTGTGGCAAATATATGTTGTCTCACGACAGGAATCAGCATAGTGCAGTATCTGACAGCACTTGTGGTTATTTCTGTGGAGGTTGTTGATGTAACTATCAAAGGCTTTTCTTTTTGTCGTCAGTGTCTGCTGCAAATCTGCCTTCATAGGTGCCTGTAGGTGATTCCATGAGGGATCCCAAGTTGTGTTTGAGACTAGTAAGGGGGTTCACCAGTCTTGGGACACCACTATTTTCTGCAACAGTGTCCTCCTTCTGTTGTACACATTAATAATGGCAGGGAACTATCACAATGGCTTCTAGTGTTTGAAGGACAGTGTCTGTGTTTTGTTGGCTATGGCTAGTACCATGCATATATGCACATTTGTGCAGTGCATGTGTGTATGATGCAACAGTCATGCAGCTATTTCCCATTGGCATGGATGCAGTGAAGTCATCCACCCCTGTTTTTATGACTGCAATGTCAGCATTGGAGAGGTTTTGTAAGGTGGTTCCCTTTGTTGAAGGTGTGGGTGAGATGTTGAGCTCCATGTTGATTACATCATGTTTGGATCTGACCAGGTAAGGACTGACAACTGTGGTCGAGCAACAGTCCCATATGTAAGTAATCAACACAGGTCAAGGTTGTTGCACCCTCTACTTGGGGTCAGTATGAGCCAGTCCAGGGCATTGGTGCTGATGGATTCAATAAAGCATTGGGCCAGTGCACTGATGCTTGACTACTTTTCCCAGGTGATGTAGGGGTAGTTGAAGTCTCCTACTACGTCATTGTTGAGTTGGACCTTCATAGATGCCAGGGTGCTGAGGAATGTGCATTGACAGTCTAGAGACATAGCTGGGGACCGATAGCCAGCTATGGTGTGGATTACACTATTCCCCTAAGTCAGTTTTACCAGAAGTACCTCTGATGCATTATGCTGGGATACTAGTCTGGAGGCATGCATATCCATTATGGATATGGAGACAATGCCACCTGTGGAGGTGTGGTCCATGTTATGGCACTGACAGCTGTGGAATGCATCATAGCCTGTTAGTGCATGGCTGCTGTTTGCTGCTTTGGACCATATCTCCATTACAGCAGAAATGTCAATGACCTCTACTCTGAGGAGTGCTTTGAGTGACTGCATCTTAATAGCTAGATGTCTACTGTTGAGCAGCATGACCCTCAGACTGCATACATGTCTAGCTGCTATGGTGGTATTTTGATTTGGAACACTGCCTAATAAGGCACTATAGGGGTGGCAAGACACTTACCTTGTACCTGGAAACCCAGGGCTGACAGATTTAGGACATCTCTGGCAAGGCATTGAGGTCTATCAATCATGTTATCCCAAGCAGAGAGATACTGGATACCCTGAGAATGACACACAACACGTAAGCAAAAGTTGTACTCAATTATCTCTTGATAGTACTGCAGCATTATTCTGGTTGAAGGCAGTATACTGCTCAGGGGTACTGTCACACCAGCTTGGACCACATAATCTGAGTGTTCAACCAAGTCTCTTGTCATGTAGCCCTGTGAGGTGTGTCTCAGGTCATTCACACCAAAATGGATATTGACAGAGTGATACTTGTAGCTGTTATAGAGTGGCCTGACTGGGTGTGTCATGTTGGATACTGGCACATGATAGATAGTTGGCTGTTTCCTCCTCCACAATCAACATAGTGAGTTGGACATCAGTGTGCCACAGTACTGAGTCACCCATGATCACTGTATTGTGCAAGGTGGTCAGCCTTAGGAGCTTATGTTGAGGGGCACACTGTGTAGGTGACATATGTGTCCTTTGACATGTGCTATGTTGTGGTGTCTGAGTGGGTGTCTGTCTTGCTGGTCTGTGCTGTTTGTATAAATGTCCATTGAGTGCCTCTGTGAAGGTAGGTGTGTGGTTTTCCAGTGTATGTCAAGGCTGTCATAGTGGGTGCTGTGGCAAGCTATGTGGTCCACATGGTGTGGTGCAGGTGTTGATCTCATCCTCTTGACCAACTAGTCCAGTCTTTGCTGGAGAGTGCATAGTTCCACATTTGGTGATATAGGAGCATCTCTGACTGGTCTGAGTGTTTGGAGTTTAGAGGAGAGGGTTGTCTGTGTACATGAGGCAGTTGCAACAGTGCCTCAGAATGGACAAGTGCATCAGGTTAATGGATGAAAGCACAGAAAACTGCACTACAATCATGCCAGGAGGGGTGGCCATAAGTAGTAAGTACTGGGCCTAATTCCATCATGAACGAGTACTGCTGATGGCTCCCAGGAGTGATACACTTATTGATAAAATAATCTGTTGAAGGGCAAATCTATAATGCTATTTGAAGTGCAAGATAGAAAGAACTGGCAAGATGTACGGGAGAAACTGAATGCAGTCTTCCTGCCACCTGTAATACTTTACCTCAGCTGTGCAGTTATCAGCATCTTTGGTCAGATGTAAGACCAGTAAGCTCTGCAGCATGTGCACTAACTGCATAACACTATAGTACAAATAACTGGATAGGCAATACTGGCAAGTCTGTGTTTGAGAATGATGTACTGTGTGGATTATACCATTTTGACTTGTGTACCACCCTTTACACTTCCCCTCACTCCAATTTAGTAGTCCTGTTGATGTTGTTCACCTTAGAAGTACATTTGGACTAGGTAAAATTGTTTTTTTGGCACTGCATAACAGTATAGTAGACATAACTAGATAGGCAGGAGTTCTCATCCTAATACAGGCAACTGTGAGAGTGTGTGTACGTGACTCACATACTGTGTGGCTTATATGATTTTGATTTGAGTACCACCCATTACACTTCCCCACCCTACTTTACTACTGCTGTTGTTGTCATTCACCTTAGAAGTACCTTTGGACAAGCTAAAATTGTGTAAGCTGTGTGGCGCATCTGCTAACTGCGTAATACCAAAATACAAATAATTAAATAGGTGGGAGTTCAAATCTCAATATTGGCAAGTGTTTGTGAGAGAATCGTGTAGGTTACACTATTTTGAGTTCTGTACCATCATACTCATCCTAATTTAGTAGTTCTATTGATGTCATTCATTTTACAAGTACATTTGCATGAGGTGAAATTGTGTAAGCTCCTTGGTGTGTCTGGTAACTGTATAACTCTATAGTAGACATAAATAGATAGGTAGTAATTCTAATCTCAATACTGGTGTGTGTGTGTGTGTGTGTGTGTGTGTGTGTGTGTGTGTGTGTGTGTGTGTGTGTGTGGCTGATACCATTTTAATGTATGTACCATACATGGCAGGTAACCACCTCTTGAAGCCATTACTTTATATAGTGTGGTAATGGCATCTGCCTCACATGCAGCATGTGAAACCATTGTACAGGCCATACCAGTCCTCTGTACAGATGTGTCTGGAACATCCAGATGTTTGAAGCCTATTAGTGCTCTGTCTGCCTTAACAATGCCCATGTATGTGATATAGTTGCCAAATAGGCCACAGTGAGTGTACTGACACATATGCTAGCATTTGGTATCATACCCAACTGAAACAGCATACTGATACAATGTCTGCTACCCTCACACTTGTCCAGGATTGTAGGTGCAATAATTGAGTCCAGATGCTTGGTTTTACAAGTGAACTGCTCACGTCATAAATCACATTAAAAGTTGGGAAAGGTGTGGACTGACATAATTTGGTCTCAATCAGCATATATCAGAAACAAATGGCATCTTAACAGGTGTGTGTATACATGTTATATCCACTGTATAGCAGTAATGTTTCACACATGCCCCTACCTTAATCAGTTTGTCCAATACATTTTGCTGGTATCTGTCCAGATGTCTTGCACTGATAGGTTGTGAGGTATGCTACAAGAATGTTACATTCTCTTCAGATAGGCTACTGTGGTGACGACTGTGATGCAATACAATTAACCCCACCACAAGTGAACATGCACATAAAGCAATATGGCTATTAGTCATAGTTGTATGCATGGTAACTTGCATGCCCTCCACATGCCTGTGGTATTGTCAAAGCACAAATGAACAATTCCATACTCACCAGCTTCAGGCTGTTGTCCCATATGCAGACCAGAGTGACCTATGTAGTTTTGGGAGAGAGGTATTGTCAGCAGACTCTCATGTGGCCTTGGAAAAGGATGGATGCAGCATGTCTGCACATTTACAGTACAACACCTGATACCACACAATTTGCTGTCCTTCACCATAGCTTTGCACTTCTGTGCATTAGAAATCCCCATCCACAACTGCAATCGTACCTGGTGCATGCATATAGATACTGTACAGATACAAGTATGTCTCATACAGTAGTCTACTAATCCCCGCTGGGACCTTACCTACACATTCCTTGTCCATTGTGAGGTGCCATCCACCTCCAGGAAATGGGGTTTTGTACCATGGTGTTGTACTGTGATGGGCGGTCCAGATTTGGCAAGGATCTCCTCATTTGGTGTCAGTGGGGGCTGCATGGGTGGTTTCCCACCTGTGGTTGTTGGGTCCTGGTCACAGCAGCAGTCTTTTGCCAGGCATGGTGTATGAGTTTGGTGGCATGATGCCACACCTGCTCATATGTATGTGTGTGCAGACCCACCTAATTTATCCTGTGAACAGGGTCATCCCACAGAGTGGTCCTCTCCCACAGATGTTGCTGGCTTTGGCTCAACAGTACTGTGTGGTTCTATATTATGGCTTCCATTATCAGGCTGCATTCCGCTGGTGAAAAGGTCTCCCGACGGTGATGTGACATTGCACCTGGTAGACACTAACATGGAAACACATCTCAGGACCCCATACATTTGGCAACAGTATGTCCAGTACCTGCACATGTAACTTGAATACCAGCAGCCAACACTCACAACCATACCAGTAGCCAACACTCACAACCACACCATACCCCTGTATTGTATCAGCCCAGTGTCAGCCTGTATTGCACTCCTGGTCCTGATAAGTCATATTGCCTGCAGTGAGGGCAAGTTGTTTGCATAATCCGTCGTTCTTCCTTCAGGTCTGTGTAAATGGATGACATTAACCATCTTCCATGCAGATGGTGTGTGGATGGTGCTGCGGCTTGGTGTGACTACAGTGTGTAATGCAGCTGGGAGCACATGCCTGAGTTCATGTAGGAGTCAGACAGGGATGATATGACAGCCTATGGATACTTACATTTGTTGCCTTTCAGTAGGCAATATGTACCTGCTCACTTGTGATGAGGGGAGGAGTGTGGGTGCAGTGCATATCCACCTATAGTGATGCTGAGCCAGGGGGATGTTTGCCCTAACTCTAGCTGCATCAGGTTGCCTGTAGCTATGTTGTGTATGTATGTGATCTGATTGGCCACGATTACAGGTTGGGTTTCTATGTTGCCTCCGAGATTGCAGACATATGGGAAGATGGCCTTGTGATTGTCCTTGGTGGATGTCTCCAATTTATAATCTTAATTACCCTACAGTAATTCAACTGTGACCTTATATACTTGTTCAAACAATGGCTGACTTGATGCCAGGTTGGTTTCTGCCCCTACTTTGCCATGTACAGCCACTATAAGGCCCACGTCTATGGTTTGTATAATGCTGCTGTCTAACAAAGATGATTACTGTACATTAGTGGAGGCAGGTATGACAAGTAAGATATTACTGAGTCCATAAAGCCATGTATGTGTTCAATCTGTTGTTTGTAGTGGCCATGGCCACAAAGTCATAACACAGTTGAACACCTCTCCAGTTTAGTAATGATAATCATGATTACTGTACTAGCCATAGCTGTGTCAGGGCAATGCAACAAACAGTAGCTGTAGAAATGTCAGTCTTTTAGGTGCACAGTAACTAAGATTACACATGTGTACAACATGTACAGCTGTTTTAACTGACATTTTTCATCCCATGTCTGTTTTCATGAGGTGGACACATATACCTACTCATACTGACGTGCATAGCTAGTACCTCACACACATGTCTGTTCTATGTCTGTATGGCACACTAAATTCACACTCCTGCTGTGCAGTCATCCATCTCAACCTGTTACAGCAGGACATCTTTAGGATGCTATGCACACATGGGTGCAATGGGGCAAAAGCAGTGACAGTGTCTCAATATTGCTGTATCATACTTGAGGCTTGTGTCATTCAGTAGCACAGTAGTCTTTGTACTGACAGGCATCCCCTAGAGGATGTCCAACAGTCATATAACAGAAAGAGAGGGGTAAGGCTAGGAGGGTGGTATTGTGGGTAAAAATTGTTAATGTTGGCAGTATGAGTGGTATAGGAACCAGGCTAGCTGATATGACAGCCATGGGATGGTTGACATACTGTGTGTGTGCAAGAGACCACATGGAAGGAGATTATGGCTGGGTGTATGGTAGACAGGTCACAATTGTGCTGTCAAGGTGTGGACTGGAGGTGGAAGGGAGTAGGGCTTCTATTGAAGGAACCGTATGCCAAGATTGTTTTTTGAGGATGACATAAGTGTCTGATAGAGTGATGTTTCTGAAGCTGTAAGCTGATGATGTAATGATGACCGTTGGTAGTGCATGTGCTATGCAAGTTGGTTTTGTGATGGATGAGAAAGAGAAATGTGACATCAAGTTGGATGACATGGTGATAACTGCACCCAAGGATGACAGACTGGTCATTGCAGCAGATGTCAACGAGTATGTTGGTGAAGGGAACAGAGGGGATGCAGAATTGATGGGTATGTAAGGTGTTAAAAGGAGTGGAGATGGTGAGATGTTACTGGATTTTGCAAAAAGGATGGTGAATACGCACTATAACATGAGAGAGGAGCATAGGGTGACATACAAGAGTGGAGTAAGATGCACACAGGTGGAATAGATCCAATGTAGGAGTGCCAGTTTGAAGGAGATTGGAGACTGTAAAGTAGTGACAGGAGAAAGTGTATTTAGGCAGCAGGGAATGTTGGTATGTGAGATAATGTTGGTGATCGAGATGAGGAGGAGTGTGGGGGCAGCACCAAGGATCAAGTGGTTTGAATTGGAAAGTGGGCTTGTGAGATGGAGTTCAGGTAAGAGCTGAGGCAGGCACTGGGTGGCAGTGATAATCTAACAAATATCTGATTAAGTACAGCACAGCTGGTAAGGGAGACAGCTAGAAGTGTGCTTGGGGTGACATGTGGATGGAGGAAGCAGTACAAGGACACCTGTTGGTGGACTGGGGAAGTACTACACAGTATACAGAGACAGAGGTTGGGGAAGAAGGAGTGGGATTGACAAACAGATGATGAAAGTAGACAGGAGTATGAGGAGATGATATGCATGGCAAAGAGAGAGGTGGCAAAGACTGAGGATGGGCATATGAAGAGTACTATGACAGATTGGACACTAAGGAGGGATGAAATGAATTGTACCAATTGGCTGGACAGATGCACTGAGCTGGGAAAGATGTACAGCAGATAAGGGTGATAAAGGATGATGAGGTATATGTACTCACAAGCGAGGAAAGTGTGTTGAGCACATGGACAGTGTACTTTGACAGGCTGATTAATGAAGAGAATGAGACAGAAAAGGTCAGATTATGTGGGTATGGTGAATCAGGAAGTGCAATGGCTTAACAAGGAGGATGTAAGTATAGCTATGAAGAAGATGAATACTGGCAAGCCTGTTGGTCCACATTGCACACCTGTGGAAGCATGTTTTTTTTAGGGGAAATGGCAGTGGTGTGTTAGTCTGACTGTTTACTGATATCTTGGGGAGAGTGAGGTTGCATGGGGAGAGAAAGGGCTTGGATATGGGCTTAAGAATGAGGTAGATGTGCAGAGCTGTGATAACTACTGAGGGATAACATTGACCAGTCACAGCATGAAGTCATGGGTAAGAGTAGTGGAATCTAGGTTACGCAGGGAGGTGAGGAGTACTGGTCAGCAGTATGGTGTCATGTGTGGAAAGGGCACTACCAATGAGATGTTTGCTCTGAGACTGTTACTGGTGGAATACAGAGAAGGACAGGAGTTGTTCTGTGTCTCTCTGGACGTACAGAAAGCATATGACAGTGTGCCTAAGCAGGAGTTGTGGTATTGTATGATGAAGTCATGAGTGGAAGAGATATATGTAAGAGTGGTACAGGATATGTACAAGGGTGGTGTGATAGCACTGAGGTCTGCAGCGATAGATGTGTTTAAGGTGGAGGTGGGACAACATCAGGGTTCAGCTGTGAGCTCATTCTGATTTGCAATGGTGATGGACAGGTTGACAGACAAGCTCATACGGGAGTCTCTGTTGACTATGTTGTTTGCAGATGACATTGTGATCTGTATTGAGAGTAGGGGACAGCTTTTGGAGACCCTGGAAAGGTGGATATATGCTCTAGGGAGGAGAAGAATGAAGGTCAGCAGTGCTAGGACAGAATATCTGTGTGTGAATGAGAGGGAGGTTAGCGGAATGTTGAGGATGCATGGAGTACAGTTGGCTAAGGTGGATGTGTTCAAATGATTGGGATCAACATTCCAAAGTAATGAGGATGAAGGACAGGCATAGAAGAGAGTAGAGGCAGGAGGAAGAGGTTGAAGAAGAGTGTCAGGAGTGATTTGTGACAGACGAGTACCAGTAAATGTGATGTGTAAGGTCAACAAGAGGGTATTGAGACCACCTATGTTATATGGGTTGGAGACAATGGCATTGAAAAAATGCAGGAGTCAGAGCTGCACATGGCAGAGTTACAGATGTTATGATTTGCACTGGGTGTGACACGGGTGCACAGATTTAGCAATGTGTATATGACAGGCTCAGGCCATGTTGGATGGATATGAGACAGTGTTGGAGAGGCAGCATTACATCAGTCTGCACATGTGCTGAGGAGGGGTGCTGAGTATATTGTGAAAAGGATAGTAAGGATGTAGCTGCCGGGTAAGAGGAAGAGAGGAAGGTCTCAGATAAGGTTTCTGGATGTGGTGAGAGAGGACATGCAGGTGGTTGGTGTGAGAGAGCAAGATTCAGAGGACAGGCAGAAATGGTAACAGATGATCCACTGTGGAACTCCTGAATGGAAAAAGCCAGTGGACAATTAAGGGGGATGTTGTAATGTCAGTCTTCGCAGGTTTGGCAAGGATTTGACTGACATGACATAACTCTATATGCAAATGACTACAAATATGACCCACACATATGGTCAGTGTGCAGAACACTGGACAGTTGAATGGTATGAGCTCAGTATGGAACATGCATTTCAACACACACATCTGCAGCAGTACTTTACTCTGCACATGTTCTGTATAATTGCCTTATATTTACAAGACAAAATGTGTATCATAGTTATATGCACAGGTAACATATGGATATGTACAATATCCCAGTAGCTTGCCTAGTCACTACAGACAGAGTCACATGCTATGGCCATCAATGCTGTTCAGCAGTACATCAGTACAGCAAGCCTTGTTGAGGCATATGCTTTCAAACCCCTATTTTCCATTATTACAGACCACCTACTGCATTACTTGTTTCGCATACCTTTTTATTCTGGATGTGTCACAGATGCATTCTTTCTTATTCTTTTTTTTCACACTACTTCAGCTTGCACTGATGGACTGTCTATGACACAGATGGTTTGAATAAATGGCAGCTTGTCCTTTGTAGGTAATGCTCATGACCATGTTATGGTCTGAGCACGAATTGGTGTTTCTCGGTTGCTGATTGCATGCAGAGCAGCTGTGTAGTAATTCCAACAGCCAATGTCATAGCAACACACACCTACAACTGAGTACTCCATGTAGGCATTGGCCCTTTTCCTGACCTGTGAGGAAGAGATCCTGGAGGTGTGTGAGATAATACCTGTTTGAACAAGACCTGTGGAGACAAGCCAACTAAATGGTGGAGAAGATTCAAGACCTAGGGGCAGAATATGAGTATTGATGTTATATGTTTTGCATACTGCCTGTTTAACATGGTTTGTCTGAGCATGCTACTTCTGCGTGCGTTTCAGTCTGACAAAGTTCTGTGTCAGCATAGCTCTCAACTGTAGGACTATCCACATAATGGCCAGAGGGTTGCCTCTTATGTTTGTTCCATTCCCCAGACAGGTGTTGTTCTTGGCAAATCAGTTACATACTCTGGTGATTGCAATCAGTACATGCCAATATCCATTTGTGTTTCAGACTTTATATCCCTCAGAAAAGTTATGTTACAATAAATCCTGTAACACCAGCAATTTTCTCAGTTTATAACAACAATATTTCAAGTATGGCCATGTTTTGGGCCTCAGTCCCAAATTATGTCAGGCTTGGTACAGATGCCATACAGAAGGAGGTTGATAGGTAGGGTCTACCATTATTATGTTCTGTCATTCATGCTGAGGGTAAAAGGTGGACAACATGTGGGACTCTGTACATTCAAGAGGTTGATGTATAGAGAATGCTCTTAGATGCCCTTGTAACATATTTTATGTGAGGGAGAGTAAGAAGTGTTTCAAAATTAAACTGTTAGAACATGTGACAGATATTACTGATGAGGAAGAAGTCAGTTCTATATCTGCACATTTCAATAATTCCCACCATGGGGGTAATAGTCCTGAAAGCAGAATTGTTATGTACAGAATTGGTTTAAATTCTTAAATGTTATACTTTACCTCCTAAGGGTTGAATGTGTAGTGTAATTAGAGGCTGTGTATATACATGTAATTAAGTGTATTGGGTTACAAGGTATTGCTTTGGAAAAAGTCTGTTTGTCAGTTTGGTCAAACAGTCATAAAAGAACAATTGTTATGTACAGAATCAATGTATGTTTTTAAATGCAACACTTTATCGCCTAGGGGTTGACTGAGGAGTGTAATAGAAGGCTAAGTATTTAAATGTACTTACATGTTAATTGCTTCATCTAATTAAGGCAAGTATTTCTTGTAATGTGTTACTCCTTGAAGGCTTTGGCAAAGATATCAAAGTGAAATGAACTTGTGTGAATTACTGGCTGTTTGTATTTTTGTTTACTATCTTCACTCATTGTAGTTGTGTTGCTAAGAGGTCACTGTATATGTCTGGCCATGTGTATGGCCTATTATGGTTTTGTAGCAGCATACTGATCACTTATTTGGATGGGGGGGGGACAGATGTGAGTGTCATGGGTCCTTTCGCATCCAACAGTGCATGTTGCCCAAGTTATGGGTGGTCTATCAGCAGCATATATTTGTATGGGCATTTAGACACATATATGCAAATATATCTATCTATATATATATATATATATATATATATATATATATATATATATATATATATATATCTATATATATATATCTATATATATATATATAGATATATATATATATATATATATATATATATATATATATATATATATATATATATATATATATAATATGTATATAATAAATATATTTATATATAAATACATATAAATAAATATATATAAATAAATCTACACATCAGTATTTCTTGGTAATATATATGTATATTGTTATACACATATATCTATCTTCACACATATCGATCTCCCTACATATGTAAATATTTTTTTTCATGTATATATTTGTAGATAATCATTCCTGATTGCATAGTGTGTTTTTCCAATTGTAAATTGACTGTACTGCATGGTATTTTGTAGTAAACATCCTAACATCTTACAGTTAAGATAGCCTAGTAGTAAACTGCTGTGACTATTGTGTATAGCATCCCATGTTCAAGACCGAGCATGACTGATTATTTTGTTGTTGGCCAGAAGAAGAGTTGCAGGATATAGCATGATTAAGGCACTTTTAATCAGTTGGAAGCAGGTTTGCGTGGGTTTGCTCATTGCTAAGCAGCTGTAAAACACAGTTAAATTGATAGGCACTTAAACTGTGTAGGCTTCGTTTACCATTGCCTATCAGTGCGCAAATATGGTTAGCAGACCTTGCTACTGGTTATCATTCACATGTAAGCAATATGTACACCTGCTAAGCATAGCTCAGACCTGATGTTAGATATTAGATCTAAGTGTTATGACTTATTTTTTATCTGACTGTGCATGCTGCTCCTGTGTCTGCTGGTCTGTTGGCTGTATGCCTTTGTAGTGGCAGATTTAGACGTGTCCTGTACTACGGTCAGAATTCAGACTACACTGAGAATTGGACCACTATATGTAGGAGTAGTGTGCGACTTGTAAACTATTATGTATTTCTTCACACAGTCCGTATACTCTACTGTTCACCTGACCTACCGATATGTGACTGTGACTGTGGTGGAATTAGTTGTGGGTATGCAATTTCACACTGACATTGAGCTTAAGGCCATGGCTCTGACACCAGTCATTGGTCTCAGTGAGGCCTTTCTGTAGGATGTCAACATCACTTGGATAGTTAATAGCTCCCAACTTACAATCAACTGCAAACATTGTTAACAAAAGTCCCTTCATGTTAGCATGGACTTTAGAGAAGTTGATACCAAACAGGAAAGGACCCAGGACTGAACCCTGTGGAACTCCACACATGACTGGTCAG